>NW_026716447.1:0-47586 GCF_029784015.1 Lycium ferocissimum
CAACCTAGCAACATCAACAACCAATCCGAAAGGCAACACAACAATAATAGCTCTTTTTTTCCATCATTCAACAACATTCATAATTTCAATTCAAGCGACACCTTCAAACCAACAACGACGCTTATACATTCACATACTAACCCGAACCCATACCAACCATATTTAAAGACATTCTAAGCAATTCATACAACATCTCCAACAATCCAAATTTTTCTCCAATCTACCCGAAACAGCCCCCAAACCCGAGAACCTCACTTTACACATTCCTCATTTTCAAATCATGATTTGTATCCACAATTCACATTCTAGCAATACTATTATCATCAATATACACTTTACATTAAATGTACATTAACCTCCAAATCAGTCCGCAACAATCACAACATCAATTTGAGTCATTAAACATTCATTTCCAACATAAGATTCATAACGACGACGACTAAAACATTAAGCGATATTAATTCGTTCTTTGTCATAATCCATGATCATTTTCGGCCAACACAACATATGTACACATACTTATGACTCTTATTCATTTCTCCACCCTACAACAATCCCAACAAGCTAACTAGACATTAATTCATTGCTCCAATACCACACAACACACACCCACTTTTGCACGGCCGAGACACCATGCACACAACTCACTTCCCACCATCTTTATTTTTTTCATAATTTTTTCATTCATATTAGCATACTACGACATCACATACGACCTCTCCAACACATAAAACATAATCAAATCTTACCTTTCTCTTCCATTCCACAATAGGCTAGGGTTTCCAAAGATGAAAACTAGCGGGTTGATCGCTCCAACGACACTTCCACGCTACTTAGGGACCTCAAAATAGTGGGTTTGCATCATCAAAATAATTTTAGAAGAACTAGAAATGGGAGTTGGTTTTTGCTAGGCTTGGCCGAGAGCCTCCATGAAGGAGTCTTCAACTTCTTCTTTTTTTTTTTCTAAGTGAGAGAATGAGCATAGATGACTTAAAAGTCATCTTTTAAGTCCCTTGATGAATCATCCAAGTGTCCCTTGGCCCACACAAGTGTTGGACCAATTAAAATTGTCCACAACTTGTGTGGGCCAACTCCCACTCTACACGGCCAACCATGGAAAATGGATGACTTTTTCAACTTCCAATTTTATCACTTTTGGTCCCAAATTCTCCTAATTGTTCCATACCAACAAATTCATGCACAACTTATATCTCAAAATAAAATCGAAGGTCAAAAATTCCGACTTTGTATCCCGAAATAGTTTTGTCCTTAACTTATCATAATTAATCCGGATTGTTCCAATGCATGAAATACGGGTTCTAACAGTTGTGTTGTGGCCGTGTATGTGTAGTGTAGTGTAGAAGTGAAGACTTAATTTTATTTAGTGTTTTGGATTGTTGTGTTGTGGATTCTATGGTGAAAATGAAGATTTAATGATCAATGAAAGTTGAAATTATGTGGGGAAAATTTGTTTTATAAGCCAATGTAATCTTAATATGGTTTCTTGTGTTTATGATAATAATGTTGGCAATGTGTGAATTGTTGGCGTAGTTGATGAATTTAGAAGAAAAGAAATGTGTTGTTGATGTTTTCTTGGACTTGGAAGGTTTCGGGTTGCCTAGTGTATTGGAGGGGCTGATTTGAATATTTCATGGTTTGTCCGAAGTGTTCTTGAATCTTGTTTAAATGGTTTGGAATAGTGCTTGAACGTATGAATATTGATGTGGGTTTGATCGTATGCGGTTGGTTTGAATGAAAATGAAATATCGTCGAATCGTATAGAAAAGAGTTACTAATGTTAGAATGCGTTTTGAATTCATTATTGATGTTGTTGGAATGGTTGTTGGTACTGTTGTTGGTAATATTGGCCGAGTTGAATTCTGGGGTTGTTAAACTTATAGGGGAAATGCTGCCCAAATTTCACGTAAAATAAAGTGCTAGTTTGGAATTGAATGTCTAAATGCCTTTAGTTAATGTTGGTATTTAATGGCGTGTTGTAGATTTTGAAACCGAGACGTAAGTTTGGATTTTAAGCGGGCTTGAGGTATGTAAAGCTTGTCCTTCTTTTCTTTTGGCATGTCCTATCTGTAGTAAGTTATGATATGTTATGAGCTTTGGGGTAATTCTATTCGTAAAATCCGAGCATGTTTATGATTCATATTTGCTTCTTGATGTTGGCATCCTTATATGGTTAAGCTATGGTTTATATGTCTTTGTACGATTGGTTTTCAAGTGTTGCATAAAAAGTTTTGTTTTCAAAAAGTTACGTAACTACGAACGTCCGTAACTTTCATAGACGAGCTTAGAATGGCTTTGATATGCTCGTAAATGATTCGCTAACGTATAATGGCATTAACTTCCATAGGCGGGCCGGATTGGGTTGACGCTCATCCGTGGGTCCGCCGACTTTCCTTGTATGGATTACGACGACTTTTTGAAAAGAACGTAATATGACTATTTTTTCGACCCCCGAAGGTATGATTATATGCTTATGCGGTTGAGTACGAAATGATGATTCTTATACTTATGATTACGATACATAACTATGGTTTGAAGTTCGGTACGATATGTTCCCGAGTGATATTCGGAAGAAAACTGATTTGACTATTGTCTTGGTTTTGAAATAACGGTTCGCTTTGATTATCCCATTGATGCAGCAATAATGATTTTTTGTGCATATGGTTTCTCACTACTACTGCTCGTGCACCTCAAACGATTCTATCCACCGAGTCCCGGGCCGGGTATGTATTCGTCCGGGTATTGCATTGTTCACCGAGTCCCTCATTAAGGGTAGGGTACGTATATATGTATATGTGATGATATGATGATATGGGGATGGTGGCAGGATGGCATATGATGATTCTATCCACCGAGTCCCGAAAGGGCCGGGTACGTTATTCACCTAGTCCCTCACTAGAGGGCCGGGTACGGTATATATATATATATATGCATATGATGGCATGATGATTTTACTTACCGAGTCCCTCACTAGAGGGCCGGGTACGGTATATATACGATTATATGATGGCTATGCATGATGATTATATGATCTCATTCACCGAGTCCCTCCCGGAGGGCGGATACGGTATGTATATATGATGATACGATATTGACATGCATGATATATGATTCAAAGGCAAGTCTTACGGATTTTCGGATCTTATACTTGTTTTCCGTAGTCCACCAACTCGGTTATGATTCGGTTTAATGTATTTCCCGCTTTACATACTCAGTACATATTCCGTACGACCCGCTTTCTTCTGGGGTCGCGTTTTATGCCGCGCGAGTACGTACGGATGAGTAGATGATGTTAGCGAGAAGATGTTTCCATTGGATTAGCGCGAGCTCCATTTCTTTTCGGAGTGTTGCCGAGTCAGAGTACTTTGTTTATGGTATCTGGAGCTATGTTAGAGACTTTGCAGACAGTGTCGCGTGTATGATATGTTAGTTTGTAGTCGGCTACCGTAAGTCGACGTATTATTATGCGTTGTGTTACAAGTTTCATATGTATCTGATTTTCCTTGATTTGAAAAGATGAAAAGCATGTTTGATTTTGAAAAAACTTTCATTACGTATGTATGTTATGATTTAAGGGCCCGATGATGATTATGAGTATAATGAAAGTCAGTGGGTTCGCTCGGTCCTAAGTAAGGGTCGGGTGCCCATCACGCCCTATCGAAAATTAGGGTGTGACATAATCAAGCTCGGGGAAGGGTCAAAAGTACCGAAAAGACTATAACGACCAAATGGGTCGTTACAATTCTTTGTACAACAATATTAAAGGTTTAAAAGGTAACAACAAGTTATTATGTGACTGTTAGCAAGTACAAGAATTTAGTACTAAGAAAAAGGGGCTGAGTACAAAAGTACTCTTAATGAAGAAACTAGAGTTCGAATTAAGAACTAAGTAAAGTCCAGGGTAAGGACTTGGTAAGTCCACGATAAGGACTTCGTGTAAAACTTCACCTATATAAACACTTGAAGTGGTGCTGCTTCGGCCAAAGTTGGGAGACAAACTTGGTAGAGTGTTTATGAATTCAGGAGGTAACACAAGGCCATAATCGGGTGCTAAAACTCACGGTGAACAAGTTGTGAAGTTGGTACGATTTATGTGTATAAAGCTTTTCATGTCTTGTAAAATAGAAATTGTGGTTTAATAGAATTTAATCTAACCATCAATTTCGACAAGGTCTTGAAGAGTTTATACAAGTAGTAGGTTTAAATTGAAAGACACCTACGATATGCATAAATCACATAAACAACATCAATCACTAACTAAGTAGGGAATTGTTAGTGTTATTGATTGGGAAGTATTGAGAAGAGGTTTGGTAAATATATTTTCAGTCATTAAAATGACTGGTTGTGATTAAAAAGGTGCCTATTCCTAAAAGGTTTAAATTAAAGGTGTCTATTCCTAAAGGGTTCAATTCTGTTGATTTGAACAGATACTTAGGTATTATAAATACCTGATTATTCTAAAAGAAAAGAAGAATAAGACTTCTCTTTCTCTCTTTCACTTCTACTACAAATCACAACATTCTGTTCTTGTGAGATATTTAAGTTAATTCTTTGAAACTTGAATTTCATAGGCTTTATAAAATCCTGGAGAAATTCTGTCACCATCCATGCAGCAACGAAATGGAAGGCTTAAATTCCTTAAGGACAGAGATTACTCTATCAAAGCCTGATTATTTCTCTCCCACTTATGAAACCTATTTTTCTAACAATTGACTCCGCTCACTGTTAACGTCTCATGTTGGATTGGTTCTAATTAAGCTCCAAAGCCTGTTCCTATTTTGTTTATATAGAATTAGTTTTCGCCTTGTCTTGTTCGAATCCAACTGAGTATTGCTTTCATTATTTTACCAGAATACTAATCCTTGTTCGACTTGGATTTCCTTCTTCCCTTGTATGAGCTTCGGCTTCTACTTTTCTACTTCAATGCTAATTCAATGTATTGAGTTTATGGTAGTATTATTAACTTGAAATCCAACATTTCATTGAATGGGAATGAGTCAATATTCCAGTTCTCCTAGTTGACATAAAATAGTTCTTCAATAGTCTCCAGTGTACTTTGATAAAGGCCAGTTCCTTTTTAGGAGTTCCTCTCTTGTTGTGATTGCTTCACTGAATTCTTTGGAGATCTTTTAGGACTTCTAGTTCATCAATGCCTTCCTTGTACTAGATTGTGTTCTGAATACATTGTTTATCAAATCATCAAAACTCCATTTTACACTCATCAACATTAGTTAGTCTGCAACTACTTAATAAATCTAAACTTCCATGATCATTAGTTTTGACACCAAACTTTGACCCTCCTTTTTCCCATAATTAATTTCACTATGCTTCTCAGTCCTGAAAATGCCCCAAAATAAGTTTTGAATATTTTCACTAATTACTACATTAATTTTGAGATATTATTTCTCTAAAATCATTTTAATTACTCTTTTTTATAAATTATTAAACATTATATTTTCATAACTAAAATCCCTCGCAAATAGTATTGATATTCCTATATCCATATTGGTGTTGGAATTTGTCTTTTTTTTTATTATTAAATTGATCAAATTATCATACTACTGCTACTATATTTTTAAACTAAATACGTATACTAAATTACTTATAATGTTATACATTTGGGATATTAATAAAACGAAGAAGCACATTCTAGTTAACTTAAGTGAAGAGGAATTAGGGAAATCAAGTTTAATTCATATATTGTGATTAGGGCCAATCTAATCCTTAAATGGAAAATAACCCATATATATATGGCCCACACATTCGATTTGCAGCTGATGTAGCTCATTGTGTCATTGGTGTATAAATAATGTATATATACGGCACACACATCTAGTTGCAGCCGATGTAGCCTACTGTATCATCGGTGTATAGATTGTACTTGTTCTGTATAACTACATAGAATCAATACATATACTCTCTATATATGTATTGTATATATTTTTTATAATCATGTATAAACACACGAAACCAACTCAAATTGCAGTGTATAGATAATGCATCTATTCTTTATAACTTTATATGAGTTGTTCAACTTCTTTTGTAACTTTTGCATCTACTTGATAACTTTTTAGTTTGGTCATTTCCCGTCGGCTCTTAAATCTTCACCTATTTGTTTTGCATATTGTTGAGAAATAATTATTACTATTTGGTTTAATTCAAATTCCTTCAAAATTTTTGTATTCATGTTATAGGTGTGTTGTCTTTTCCAAATTAAATAATCATTTCTAGAGAAAAAAACATACTAGGATCTCTTCATTTTGTAAGAGAAGTGACACTTAATTTTTAATCCTTTTTGTTACAAAAACCACCTTATTATTTCTGTCACGACCCAACCGGAGGGTCATGATGAGCACCCGGAGCTAACCTACCGAGCACCTCCGAACATACGTCATCATAATCATTTCTAGGTGGACCACAAAGATAACTCATGGGTATCATACTCTGCAAGGGCATATATCATAAGATAATGGCACATCTCTATATAATCGTCAACAACTATGCCCATCATCACAAGCCGACGTGGTTGCCAAAATATAATACAACAATTGGCGCTGATAAGGTTATGGAACATCTAGCTACATACATCTGTCTACGAGCCTCTACATAGAATACAGGAATCCATGAAGACGGGGCAGCACTCCGCCATGCGCAAGTATATACACAAAGGGTAATAACAATAAACTGTAGCTCCGAAACAAATGGAGCGCTTTTGAAACTCCGCTGATGAAGCTCCTAGGGTAAGATCCATCACCTTGCTTTCTTGCGGGCATGAACGCAGTGCCCACAAGAAGGGATGCCAGTACGAATAATGTACCGATTATGTAAGGCATGAATAACAACATAACAAGAGATATGGAATATAACATGAGTTAAAGAGATAACCTGTACATTTGATTGCCTCTTGAGGCGAATATCATGCATGCTTATGTCACGACCCAACCCCGTGGGCCATGACTAGTGCCCGAGCTGGACACCGTCTCCCTCCGAATTAGAAAGGGTCTCTTACTCTTCTGACTGCACAATTACTATCTTAGCCCTTTACGATGCTAATTAACTTTCTATGGATATGACTATCGTCACAAACATCCCGTATTCTCAATGGTGATGAACATACCTTGATCGTCGTTATACAAATACTCGGTTATCGGCCTTGGATTTCTACTTGCCGCTATTAAGTAACAATATACTGACCAATACATATACATAAAAAAAAAATTCCAATAAGGTATACCCGTACGCGCGCCTACGCCCTCCCCGCTCGCGTTCACTACTCGCCAAAGCATATATGCGGTTCGAAGGACCGCTCGGGGTAAGCTCCACCACGACCTCTACAGCGACCACCGCCCCAAGGCGCATCTCCCGGGAAGATGAACATAGATATACACGCGGCCGGGCTATCCCTATACGGACGTTCCCTGCATGTGGTGACCGCCCAAGTAAAAAACATAAATCACACGGCAATCCCCCACGGCGCCTGACCGAGGCATAGATGGCCTCGTCTAGCCCAAACCTGCGCTCGATTGTGAGCTCAGCCGGAGCTCCGTCCAGCCCCATCACCCTGTGTCGTCAAATTCTCCGTCTCGAAAACCGCGGACCTCTCGCCGAGGAGAATAACGAGACATCAAAACTGACGGGACGGGGCCCTCGTCACGTCGGCCGATGCCCTCATGCCTGGCCCTCCACACCGAATAAACGTACATATATACAACGGAAGCCATCACCATACGTACTATGTACCGCATAACTATCTAACCCCATCATATACCGATGCATATCGGCCATATCACCACAATAGTGGGTGCATATCTAGCCAACGAATCGAACTCAAGGCCACACTCTCGAACGCTCCTACCAAGTCGCAGAAATCATCAACTCTGGCCTGGCCGCCTAGGCGTAGGGTCAAGAAAGGCCGTAAAACTCGTCCCATATTGCTGGAGGAGCATCCTCGCCCCTAGACAACTCCCACGACTCATACCCCAACTAGCCACATTCGCAACCGATATGAAGCCACTACGTCGGCCTTGCTCTAATATCCCTGCGCATGTCACGCATCCGTCGAATAAACTCCCCGGGGATCCTCTGCTTTGAAGTAGAACTGGAGGATTACGTCAAGAAATCACGGCCCTCAAACCATCACGTCGGTTCCGCATGGTCAATCCGTGCTCGCGAGCCTCCCTCCGCACTAGTCCTGGGTCAGCAAATCGGATCGCATCTCTCATAGCCCTATCCTCCGCCCCGGGCTGAGGAGTTGGAGGCTCGAAACGGGATAAATCGGCGGTGGAGCCGCTCGGTCTCCGGCACTGCCGCCCTATCGATATCGATGTCAGCGCAGCTCGCCGACCGGGGCACAACCTTGAGTGATAGTAACTCTCCGGGCCCCGCTAGTCTCTGGGGCCTGCTATCGAATGCGCCTATGTCATGTATCATAGTGAGCGAGTCATCCGACCTATCGCACGATCTAGGACGAAGGAAAGATAACATCTAAATCATATCATATACCGATAAACAAGACTCTACCAGAACGGTCCCAGACACCAGGACGAACCCTCGATACTTTTGTCACGAGGCTATGACTAGTGCCCGAGCCGGACACCCACACACGCTTATTAATCATAATCGCGCATACAAACAACTTATATACATATCTCAAACTCGTCGTATCTATAAACATATGTTTACATATCGCATATAAGCCGCAAGGCTATCACAATAACCACAACATCTCCTTAAACATATATATACACGCAACCGACAAGGTCGGCTGCTATGAGATGGGACCGCCCAAAACATAAATCACACACATAGCCGAACAAAAGAACTATTCACAACCCACACATGTGTCTACGACCTCTAAGAGTAATAACAGAATCATATGACGGGACAGGGCCCCGCCGTACCCCTGAATAAACGTACATATATACAACGGAGGAATCTGTACCAAAATATGGGCTCCGGACAAGGGAGCGCTCCAAAGTAGCAGAATCGGTAGCCTAGACTGGCGGGTCACCAAATCGATCGTCTGTACCTGCGGGCATGAAACGCAGCCCCCGAAGAAAGGGGGTCAGTACGGAATATGTACTGAGCATGTAAAGCATGGAATACGGTAAACAGGATCATACTGAAGTAAGGAGCATAGAAAATCATAAGACTTGCCTCCGAAATATAAATCATGCGTATCAATATCATATCCGACTCATTATGGGACTGAGTGATATAAGTAAATAATCATCATGTCATGTACATATAACGTGCCCCGGCCCTCTAGTGAGGGACGCGGTAAGTAAAATCATCATATCATATACATATAACGTACTAGTGAGGGACGCCGTAAAATCATCATATCATATACATATAACGTGCCCGGCCCCCTCTAGTGAGGGACGTGGTAAGTAAAATCATCATATCATGTACATATACGTCCCCGGCCCCTCTAGTGAGGGACGCGGTGAATGAAGTCATCATATGCCATCCCCGGCCGCCTCCCCCATATCATCATATCATCATCATATCATATAACGTGCCCCGGCCCCCAGCGAGGGACGCGGTGAATATCATCATATACATATAACATGCCCCGGCCCTCTAGCGAGGGACGCGGTGAATAATGCAGTAGAGTCGTGCACGAATACATGCCCTGGCCCGGGACGCAGTGAAGAAGTAATAACAGCTCGCACGAGCAGAGTAGTGAGAAACCATACGCACATAAAACATTTTCAAAGACTCAATAGGATAACCAAAACGAATCATCTTTTAAAAGCCAAGACAGTAGTCAAATCAAGTTTCCTCCGAACGTCACTTGGGAGCATATCAAATAGAACTTTAGAAACCATAGACACGTATCAAACCATATGCATATAAATCATCAGTCCAGACTCGACAGATAAATAAGTAATCAACACTCGGGGGTTAAGACAATAGTCATGCAAGTTCTTTTCAAAAAGTCGTTAGAACCAAACATGGAAGAGTCTCGGGGGCCCGCGGACAAGTATCAAACCAATCCGAGCCCGCCTATGAAAGTTGGAGATATTATTCGTTATAAAATCTTCTACGAACGTTTCGAAGCGATCCGAGCTCGTCTATGAAAGTTACGGTCGTTCGTAGTTACAGAATCCTTTAGGAACAAAACTTTTTATGCAACATTTGAAATCCAATCATACCAAAGACATAAGGACCATGATTCTACTACATTAAGAATGCCATCATCAAGAGGTGAATAAGAATCGTAGACATGCTCGGATCGTAAGAATAGAGTTACCCCGAGGCTCGTATCATAGCCTACTTACAACTAAGACATGCCAAAAGAAAGAAGGGGTAAGCTTTACATACCTCGTCCGCTACCTAAGCTAGTCCAAACTCAAGTCTCGGGCTGCCCAAGATCTACAACAACGTCATTATATACCAAACATTAGCTATAGATACTTAGGGATTCCATCCCAAACTAGCACTTTATCTACAGAAATATAGGCAGCATTTTCCCTATAAATTCAACAACCCCGAGAATTCAACTCGGCCAAATCATCAACAACAATACCAACAATCACATTAGCAGCATCAACAATCAATTCAAAACGCATTCTAACGTTAATAACTCTTTTCTACATAATCCGACAATATTCCATTTACATTCAATTCAACTTCATACATTCAAGCCAACATCAACGCTCGCACGTTCAAGTATTAATCCGAAACTATTCAAACAAGATTCAAGAATACTTCAAACAATCCACACAATATTCAAAACAACCCAACCAAAACACCATTTCACCCGAAATCTTCCCAAACCCAAGAACAACAACAACAACACATTTCTTTCTTCCAAATTCATGAACTACACCAATAATCCACACGTTAACAACATCATTCCCATAAATACAAGAAACTATCTTAAAATTCCATTAGCTTCTATAACAAACCACAAACGACTATAACTTCAATTTGCATCATTAAACCTTCATTATCAACATAGAATCCATAACAACATCAACCAAAAATGCCAAATAAAATTAATTCATCACTTCTACACCACACATACCTACACGGCCACAACCCAACATACATACTTTCATGAATTTCATTCATTTCTACATACCACAACATACACAACTATCCACAACATATAAAAAGAGGATTAAACCTTACCTTTTTCCACTTATCTTCTTACTTGGCTAGGGTTGTAAATGGCACAAACAAATGGTTTGATTGCTCCAACAACTATCTCACGTTAAAGAGGACCTTCCAATTGGTTGAATTGCTAGAAGAAAATAATTTTATGATCACTATTTTTGGACCTCAATTTTCTTAGCTATGGCCGAATACTCCTTTTTTTTTTCTCCAAGTCTCTCCAAGCTTCTAAGATGAAAGATGATAAATATGACTAATTGGTCATCTTTTATGAACATATATTAAGCTTCCATGTGGACCATGGCCCACATATGGCTTGGACCAATTAAATTTGGCCAAGCCATGGGTGGGAACCACCTCATGCCACACGGCCAACTTGGACATTATTTCATGAATTTTCAACTTTCCATAATTCACTTTTAACCCCAAATTTTTCTTAATATTCCATACCAATAAAATCATAAGCAACTTGTGCCGTAAAACAATATCGGAGATTAAAAGTCCCAACCTCGTATCTCGGAATAGTCTTATCCTTAACTTATCATGGTTAGCTCGGATTATCCCAACGTACAAAATACGGGATATAACAGCTTAGCTTTCTTTAAAAAAAAAAATTTCTCATACATATATAACATAATAGTGCTGCGGAATGTGCCGCTATCTATATATCATATCATCATTACCTATGTTGCCGCGGAACGAACGGCCCGATCCATTTAACCATATATCTCGCGTCTGGGATGATATCATAGTATACCAGCTGATCAGGTGGTTATGCGTATATAACGCCTCACCTTTCGAAAATTTGGAAAAAAAAGTTGGCAGAATTCTGGGCAGAATTTTGGGTCAACTTTGGAGGGGTATATCTCCGAGTATATGAGGAGTTTTAAGGTGTTTCAAAAGCCTAAAATTAAGTTCATCGCGCCTAGTTTCCAACACAATAAACCTCTCGTTGATAGGACATTGGAGTGGAGAATTATGGACATTACAAGTTCGGCTGACAGAACAGAAACGCGTGCTACCGTAACCAACCTGCTACAGTATGCTATAGTACCCGACCCAAATTTGAACCAATATAAAAGGGGCTTGCCCCCTCTTTTTCAGACCAACCTCTTCCGAATTATTCCAAATTTCTCTAGAAAGCTGCCCAACTCCCAAACCCAAATTTCAAGCCTAAATCAGCTATAATTCTCAAATTTTGGTCCAGGCAACGTATAGTTGCGAGTATAGAATCATATAGCAATGCGTGTGGTTCAAGTTTAAGGTGAAAAAAGTGAAGATATAGCGATATTATTAGGATTAAGGTATGAATCTCCTATTATTAATGTTAATTTTTGTTTATTTATGGAGAGAGAACCATTAAATAGCTGTATAATAATACTATTGGTGGAAATGTAGATAAATATCATATGGGAGGTTTTATAGAGTATTTGGTATTGAGAATAACATGGTTGTGTTGTTGTTATTGTTGGTTACTGAATTGTAATTTTGGGCTAGGCATATAAACAGGGGAGATGCTGCCCAAATTTTGGCAGAATTCAAAAGGGATTAATTTAAGGGCTTAAGGTAAGCGTATGATAACGGTCCTAACAGTAGTATTAATTTTCTTAAATATAGATTGACGAGCTTGGAAAGACAAGCGTGCAGTAGTTAGAGTTAAGGCGACCGGAAAGGTATGTTAAGGCTCGTCCCTTTCTTTCAAAGGCATGATTCCTATGGTATGATTCCATAAGCGTTTCCATAACCTCCTTGATTTCAAAAGCTAGAAGTTTATGACTCTTAAAGCTTCTTATGATGTTAACAATGAGAGTGTTTTTATGAGGATTACGTTGAGGATGATTTTATGCTTAAAGGTCTCAAATATGATTTCAACGATGATGTGAAAATATTAAGCTATTTCATGATTTTCTCGATTAATTTCATTGTTGTTGATCTCACCTTATAAATTGTCCAATCAAGGTGGGATAGAGCGATAGTTTTTAGTTGAACTCCTATGCATGCCATGAATATAACATATGTATATAGCTATTTTGTGACATTACAGAGTTCTATTATTTCATTTTGATTATGCACTGCACTCATTTTCATTCTTCATGCATATATAAGGCACAGTTGACAAGGGGTGACGCTGTGACCTTTATTGTATATATATGGCACAGTTGACAGAGGGTGACACTGTGACCTTTATTGTATATATATATGGTACATTGACGGGAGGGGGTGACGTCGGTGGGTGGCCTTTGTTGTGTGTGTGTATGTATGGCACGGTGACGTCGGGTGGGGCTTTTTGTTATGGTGTGTATATATATGGCACATTGACGGACAGTGTGACGCTGTGGCCTTTGTTGTGATATTTCTATGGATATATGTGTTTCTTTGATATACCGTATGCGATGCATTTATTTTGCCCATTCATTGACATGTCTCAAATGTTTTCTAGGATTTTATGTACATGTTAATTTCATGCCTTACATACTCAGTACACTATTCGTACTGACTCCCTTTCTTCGGGGGCTGCGTTTCATGCCCGCAGGTACAGACACTCAGTTTGGTGATCCTCCGGTTTAGGACTTCGTAAATTTACCTCGCTTGAGGGCTCTAGTGTTCGAGCTCGAGTCGTTTTGGTACGTATCCTTTGACATAGGCTTTGTTATACTTTTAGAGGTCTGTAAACATATGTGGGTTGCGTATATACAGTTTGATTAGCTATGCAGATGTAGTTCGTTTTGGATATTCCCGTGCATATTGGCAGCCTTATCGGCTTGCATATTTTGTTATGTTTGGTTAGTTATGGCTTCTCAAGAAACAAGTTCTTTTTTTATGTATGATATGATGAGTTTACAGCGTGCTTTTACAGATTGCCATATTTTTTTTAGTTTCGGTCCGATCCTATCGAGCAGGTTCATATACGGGTGTCCAGTTCGGGCACCGGTCCTGGCCCATCGGTTTGGGTCATGACAAAAGTGGTATCTGAGGAGTTCGTCCTAGGGATTTTCACAACACCATGTCCGTGTAGAGTCCTCATATAGGTGAAAATATATGAAGTCTGGACACAACTTATAAACAGAGGCTGCAGTAATGGCATTTAATAATCATTGACCTTTCTTTTCTATCTTAGATCATATGCGATACGACCCACCGAGTCTAGGAAAAGATCGCTCTCGTAATCTTTTTCTCGTGGCCCCCGCTCGTACCCCCCCGAACACACACACACACACAGAGATGAAGAGATCCGCTTCAGAGTATAGTGGGGGTGCTAAGAAGGCCCCTAGAGTCGATCCAATCGGCCCCAATCGGGCTCCAGACCGAGTCCGAGGAGCCTGACGAAATATGCGAGTATTCCATCGAGAAGATCCCTAAACAGAGGACCCATCGACAATTCAAAATCAAATGTTTATTTTCAACCTCCCCAAAAAGTGTGGGAGGAAGACCCCGTCGAGGATATGTTTATGACACGGACATCATCACAACACATCGAGTATTACAACTCCATGGGACACCGGAGGAGGAGATCCCCGAATATATCATAGTGCGCACGACAACATAACCTCCATGGTGAGAGACCAACACGCCAGTCCCGAGCCTTCCCGGTAAGTGTTACAAGGATTAACCCAGAAAATCGTCATACCAAACCCTATCCGGCCGTAAATGTACAAAGGAAGGTCGCGGGAAACGGACGAGTGTCAACCCCACGGCCCGCCCGGGAAAAACATGCTCATCACACATCATATTCCCACAACATATCGAGGCAATCCGAGCCCTTAGGAGAGAGATGATGAAGTTTCCGACGTTTAAGGATGATTGGTAGACTTTTATGATTTTAAGAGAGAAGCACACTTCACCTATATAGTCACATCAACATGTGATCGAGAGACAAATAATCAGAGATCGCTCGGCTGCAGGTATCTAAGCCTTTAGCCTATGTACAACTAAGACATGCCTTGTGTATGTGTATTTACCCCGTAGATCATTACTTATATCTACTCGGCAAGATCTACACAACATCAATAAAAAACGGGCTGCACAACTTCAAGTATTTATAAGTAACTTCGCGAAATACCAACCCCCAGTGTTTTTGCCAAATTCAACAACAACGGGAAATTTCAAAATCTACGATGGAACATTAGTCATACATACAGCTTGAAAGTACATACTTACAAACCAGGATTAAAAACTAACGTAGTAATTGTGTAGTCGAAGAATTCAAGAGATCCTTTCTACAATATTTCCAACAACGGAGGGAGACTGCGTTATGAGAATGTTTGGGAATCAACTCTAACACATTCCTTGATTTCAACATGATTTCTCGAGATTAGTGATGAATGCCATTTGTAGTAAGGTGGTGCAATTAAATCAGCACTAACACACCGAATTTTATTAGAGTTTCAAGGTTAAGCGTTAACAACCAAAAATTCCAAGAAAACTAATTCCCCCCGGAAAGAGGCCATATTCTCAACAAGTTCATATAATGATTTTCATTATTTAAGAGACAAATGAGAAGCTACATAGGGAGTTCATCACGGGAAAATGAGTATGCGGAGTGGTTGAAAACTCTAAAAGATCGTGAAGAATTACAACAACACACATAAAACCTTCAACAAAACAAGATTAGAAACCTTTCTTCATTAACTCCTCAACTTGTCCAAAGTTGGCCATGAGATGTAACAATCCAGGGTTTCAAAAGTATTCGTTATGTACTTGATTGAGCAGAGGCTTAGATTTTTTGGGAAGGCTTAATCTGGTCTTGTATGCATATCCCTTACTTTTTTTTCTCCAATGTGATTTTTCTAACTTGAGATGATAATGTACGTCCCTAAAGTCATCCTTATATTTACAAGATACCATGTGGATGGCACACTGAATAAGGTATACGGCCATGTTTTACTCCCTCCATTTTTTCAAGTGGCAAAAATGGTACGTCCCAATTTTTTCCTAAATGATCCATGTCAATAAAATCATAATGCTCATTTTGACAAAATCGAAGGTCACGCGTAGAGTTGAAAGGTCCTAACTTATCATAGTTAACCCGAATCGTCCCGTCGAAAACCGGACAACACCATGTTGAGTATATATAGGAAGACAAAGAGATTAGAATGTCATTGAGAATCATCGACCTTTCTTTCAAGATCGTGAGAGAAGCTGCAAAGAAAGATGTTCGATCCTTTTTTCGGCAAGAGAGATGACGAGAGAAAAAGAAGGACTATGAGCGGGTGATAAGAATGCCCCCAGAGTCGATCCAAACCCGTGCCAAAGGAATAGGAGCATGACAAGACGATCCCCTCAGGAACCCATGAAATTCCTTAAGTTTTTTAGGAGGACAGGACATCAAAAAAAGTAGGGACACCGAGGAGGAGATCCCCGAGCAACCGCTCCTACGAGAAGAGGAAGGGGAAGGAGGAAGCCCCCTCATCCGTGTTCGGTAACAATGTTAGGGGATTCCTCAGCCCGAGAAGCAATCAAGGAACCAAAGTCATGCTGTCCGTTATATCCCGTATTTTCGTACATTAGATATTTTAAGCTAATCGCGATAAGTTAAGGACAAGACTATTTTGGGATACAAGGTAGAGACTTTTAACCTCCGATTTTTATTAATGCACGAATTGTTTATAAATTTTAATTGGTATGGAAATATTAATGAAGATTAGGGATTAATTAACCATGATTAGATTATTAAGTGGGATTAAAAATTTAATTATTTCATTAATTCAATATTGCTGGTTGTCAAAGGGGTTCCCATTCCATGGCTTGGCCAAATTTGATTGGCTCAAGCCATGAGTGGGACATGCGTCCATCTTGTAGAAGCCATATTTATAGTAAATTGATGACTAAAGAAGCCATTTAACATCTTCAACAAAAAAAAAACTATAGAGATAGAGAGAGAGGCTCTCGGCCATGGTTGAGCTTAGTGAGCTCACAAGTTGTTGATCCAAAGCAATTTTTCAAGGTGTTCTAGCCAAGTTGGAAGGACAATTGTAACGTGAAAGTGGTCATTAGGGCAACAAGAACAAGTATTATTTCAATTTACAAATCCTAGCCAAGTTGGGAAGTCAAGTGTTAAGGTAAGGTTTAATTTTCTTTTACATGTATTAAGGGTGGTTTGAACGTGTTGTAGTTTGTAGATATGGATGGAATTCATGGAATTATGTATGTTGGTGTTGAAGCCGTAGTAGGGCCGTTTGGTGGTAAGAGATGGTGAATTGATTTTACTTGGTATTTTGGTTGTTGTTATTATGGATTTTATGATAAGAACGTGGTATTTAACGGTTCAAGTCGAGTTGTAATTGTTTGTGGGTCGTTGTAGAAGTTAATATGGTGTTAATATAGTTTCTTGCATTTAAATGAATAATGTTGTTAACGTGGTGGTTGTTGGTATAGTTCATGAATTTGGATGAAAAGAATGTGTTAAGGAATGTATAATAAACGTGAATGGTCTGCTTCGGGTACGCCTGTAGACGTTAAGTGAAGTTATCGGGCATCCTTAAGTTACTAGTTAAGGACTGTTTAATGTGTTGTTGTTATTCTTGTTGAGCTTGGAAGATTAATGGTGATTAAGATTATATGTTGTATTGTGTGTTGGTTGGGCTGTTTGGAATATCGTGCTGGTCGTCCGGAGTGTTTCGAGTCTTGTTTGAATAGTCTCGGGTCGGTACTTGAACGTATCATTGTTGATGTTGGCTTGGTTGTATGTGGTTGGTTTAAATATAAGGGAAACGTCGTCTAATTATCTAGAAAGGAGTTACTAACATTAGAATACGTTTTGAATCTCCCGTAGCTTAACCGTAGTTCCCGACGTCTTAATATAGGTCGTAGGCACTATCGGGGTGCCGTATACGTATTGTGTTGTGAGTAAACGCTAAAGGTATGTAAAGCTATCCCTTCTTTCTTTTGGCATGTCCTAGACGTAAGTAATGAACGATATGAGTTTTGGGGTAATTCTATTCATAAGTTCCGAGCATGGTTTATGATTCTTATTCACTTCTTGATATTAGAACTCTTAGAATAGTCAAGCTACTGCCCTCGAGCCTTTTATATGATTAGATAGTAAATGATGCAAAAAGGTTTCTATTCTTAAAAGACTTTATAACGACTAATGTCCTTAACTTCCATAAGCTATTTCATATTATCTTGGTACATGTCTATAATCCCTGAGGCTTTATTTGATATAGTTCATAATGATATTCAAAGAGTACTGAGTATGACCATCGCCCTGATACTCGAGCGTTGACTAGTTTACTTATCTATTGAGTCTCAAATGATGATTTATATGCATATGGTTACTCACTACTCTGCTCGTGCATACTGTATTACATCTTTCACCGAGTCCCGGGCCGGGTATGTTATCACGCACATTTTACTGCATTATCCACCGAGTCCCTCACTAGAGAGCCAGGTACACTATATGATGATACGATGATATGATGATATAATGATATGATGATATGTTGATATGATATGGCACCGAGTCCCCTGATGGGCCGGGTATGGTATACGTGTACACGACTTCATTCACCGAGTCCCATAATGGGCGAGTACGGTATACGTGTGCACGACTTCATTCACCGAGTCCCATAATGGGCCGGCACGGTATATGATAATGATATGCATGATTTCATTCGTAAGGTATAGGTACAAAGGATTTTTTAACTATTATGTTTGTCTCCCGGAGTCCCTACTTTACGCTATGATCTTTCTTATCGTATTTCATGCTTTATATACTCGCACATATCTCGCATCGACCCCCTTTCTCTCGTGTAGGGGTACGCACGCTTGTTTCATGCCCGCCCAGGTACAGACGCTCGTTTCGGAGTAAGCGATCCGCTCAGCTTTTTGGATACCTGTTGTATATATGTGTTTATCTCGGGAGTACCCATATTGTACTCGAGCCTAGCATGTGTGGGTCGATAGATCCTTTGTTGTATATATGTGTTTATGGGAGAGGGCAGCCTTGTCGCTTGCGTACGCCAGTGGCATGTAGGCCTCGTCCGTCATATGATAATCGTTGTTACTCTTAGAGGTCCGATATATATATATATGTGTGGGTTGTGAGATAGACGTCGTTCATTATCATGTTAGCGATTATGACTTGTGTTTTGGGACGTTCCCTTTGCGGAGGAAGCCCTCCGAGAAGATGCCCGAGATTTGTCGGCTCTAAAAGCGTATATATATCTATATGTTTATGGGATGTTGTACGTAGTGACGTACTTGTCGCACGCTTGCGTATATATATAGTCATGATGTTCCCCACATGTTATGATAGCCTTGACCTTTTGTCGTGTGCTTATGTACGATGTTATGTGTCAGTAGTTGTGACTGGCCTTTGTTGTGATGTGTGAGACAACAGGGTTGTCTTTATATATATATATATATATGCGGGTGACGTTGTGGCCTTTGTTGTGAGATGACGTTTTGCCTTTTTATATATAAATTCATTTATCATGCTCAAAGTTGTGGACCGATTATAGCTACTGTGTGTATACGAGTGATCCTCCGGTTTAGGACCACTGTACCGTTGGAGGGCTCGGCACTAGTCACGTATCCCACGGGTTAGGGTCGTGACACACGTGTGACATAATCACTTTGGAAAGCTTTGGATATTCCCGTGAAGCCCTCTATTGCATATTTTATTATGCTTGGTTATTTGGAAATAAAATGATATCGTTTACAATGTGCTTAAAAGGATATTCTATGAACTTTTAGGATCAATGTTATAATATTTGGAAAGGAGGAGAGCATTTAGGAGTAAAGTGGAACAATTATCATCGCTACATACGTCATGGATAAACATAAGGGGAGAGATCAACAACTTTTTTTGAATTAAATCAAGAAAATCATGAAATAAACTCAATGATGTGTATATAACATCAAATCCACACTAATTGAAGGGTCCTCTGAAGTCATACTTTTCATCTTCTGAGAAAAATCAAGAAACTTGGAGAAGTTGTCGGCCAAGGGAGTCGTTAAACACTAATTGAAGGGTCCTCTTTTCGTTTTGTCTTTGTTAAGGTTTAAACCCTATTTGTGCATGTTGTAGTATGCAAAAATGTTAAGTTGTGAAGTTGAAGGAAAAAGGTAAGGTTTAATCTCCTTTTACATATGTTATGGATGATTTGTGTATGTTGTAGTATGCAAAAATGGATGAAACTCATGAAATATTGCATGTTGAAGTGAGGCCGTATGGATGGGTGTGGCCGTGTAGGTGTGTATGTTGTGTAGGAGTGATGAATTAATTCTATTTAGCATGTTTGGTTATTGTAGTGTGTTGAAATGAATGAAGATCATGAATTTAGTTTGGGGTGGTTGTGGCCGAATATAGCCTCTCATGTATGGCAAGGAATGAATTAATTTTCTTTAGTGTTTTGGTTGTTGTCATTATGAATCCTATGATGAAAATGAGAGTTTAATGATTCAAGTTAATGTTGTAATTGTTGCGGGCTGATTTGGAAGTTAATGTGCTTTTATTGTAATTTTTATATTTAAGAGAATGACATTGTTTAAGTGTGGATTATTGATGTAATTCATGGATTTGGGAGAGAGGAATGTGGATGTGGTTGTTCTCGGGTTTGGGGGTAGTTTCGGGTGAGTTGGAACATTGTTTGGGTTGCTTGAATTATTGTGTGAATTGTTTAAAGCGTTCTTGAATATTGTTTGAATGGTTTCGGATTGGTAATTGAACGTATGAGCGTTGATGTTGGTCTGAATGTAAGTAGTTGAATTGAATATAATGAAATGTTGTTGAATTATGTAGAAAGGAGCTACTAATGTGAGAATGCGTTTTGAATTGATGGTTGATGTTGCTAGAATGATTGTTGGTGTTGTTGTTATTGATTTGGCCGAGTTGAATTCTCGGGGTTGTTGCATTTACAGGGGAAATGCTGCCCAAATTTCTGTAGAATTAAGCGCTAGTTTGGAATTGAATGCCTAAATGCCTATAGCTAATGTTTGATGTCCATTGATGTGGTGTAGATCTTGGGGAGTCCGAGACTTAGGATTGGAGTAGCTTTGAGAGCGGGCGAGGTATGTAAAGCTTAACCCTTCTTTCTTTTGGCATGTCTTAGTTGTAAATAGGCTATGACACGAGTCTCGAGGAAACTCCATTCTTGCGATCCGAGCATGTCTACGATTCTTATTTACCTCTTAATGTCGGCCTTCTTAATGTAACCGTATTATGGTTCCTATATCTTTGGTAATATTGGATTTCTAATGTTGCATAAAGATTTTGTTTTTAAAGGATTCCACGTCTAAAAATGGCCGTAACTTTCGTAGACAAACCGGATCGCCTCGATATGCTCGTAGGAGGTTCCGTAGCGTATTATGACTATAATCTCCATAGGCGGGCTCGGATGGGGTGATACTCGTCCGTGGGTCCCGCGCCTTCTCTTTGTATAGTTCCGATGACTTTTGAAAGAACTTAGTATGGCTATCGTCCCGACCCCCGAGTATGGTTAGTCTACTTATGTTGAGTCTGTAACGATGATTTTTATGCATATGGTTACTCACGACTCTGCTCGTGCATACGGTTGATGCATCTTTCACCGAGTCCCGGGCCGGTTGTGTTATCGTGCGCACTATGTTATATTCCGGAGTATGATGTGTCCGGTTAGCCGAGCCCCTCGCTAGAGGGCCGGGTACCGTGTATATTTGGTGTTATGATTTTTTATGGCATTATGATGTGTTATGTGATATGTCGGGTTTCGGAGATATGAAATCTTCTGGAGTATGATGTGTTATGGCGCCAATGACGGGCGGGCGACCATAGTTCCTGAGCCCCATGCATGATTTGTATTTTGAAACTAAATATTTTGACATTCTGCATATTGTACTTATTTTCTGTATCTCTTGTTTCGATTATAATTCTGTTTACTGTATTCACTGCTTTGCATACTCAGTACATATTCGCATCGACCCCTTTCTTCGGGGGGCGCGTTCATGCCCGCGGTACGACGCCCGCGTGGTGATCCGCCGCCTAGGACACCGACTCGCCATATTTTGGAGCGCTCCTTCGTCCGAGCCTATATTTTGGTATATACTCTTCTGTTGCATATGTATATATTCAGTCAGGGGTACGGCGGGGCCCTGTCCCGCCATATGATTCTGTTGTTCTGTTTAGAGGTCTGTAGACATATATGTGGGTTGTGCCTATCTCTGTACAGGTGCGTTCTTATGTTTTATGGTTTTGGGCGGTCCCATTCGCCGTGGCAGCCTTGTCGGCTAGCGTCTGTATATACTCTGGGACGTTGCGCCTTATGATAGCCTTGTTGGCCTCTGTGATATATATATATATATCTATGTTTGCGACAGTTTGAGACAGCGTCTGATATTTGCATATGTATAAGTTATCTGTATGCGATTCTGGTTAATGAATGTGTTTGGGTGCCCAGCTCGGGTACTAGTCACGGCCTACGGGGTTAGGTCGTGACATTCATACTATTGTTAGGCTTATCGTCATATGCTTGTCTTAAGCCTTCAAATTAAATCCTATTAGAATTTATCAGAAATTACACTAGCTCGAAATTACACTACCAATAAAACAAAAATAATAGCAACAACAATATCAGCCACATCATCATCAACATCAATATCCTGAATAAAACATCCCACATGATGTTTCCCCAATTTTCCAACCAATCACTAGACTTTACGAAGCTTTAACAACTAAATTTCCATGATACAATTCATAATATCCATAGTAAAGAATATCCTTACCTCAATCAAGGTTGGTAGAGCTTGAAATCTTATTTATCTTTGGTGGCCTCCTTTGATTCATCGAGATTCTTGTTTAGAACAAGAACTACAACACCTTATACGCTTCCCGAGCCTAAATCCCGGGGTTTCACTTTATTTGGGCTAAAATTTTATGGAGGAAGTTGGGAGAATGTTTTAGGGGGTTGGGGAAGGTTTGGGGAGGTGGTTCAAGAAAATAAGGAGTAAATACCCTTTTTATAATTTTCTAGGGTCGGTTGGCACCGACCTAGAATTTTTGGGTACTGTAGCGCACGTGTCATGCACTGTAGCTGCGCGTTTCTGCTCTACCAGCCTGACTTGTAGCGTCCATAATTCTCTACTCCGACATTGTTTCGATGAGCGGTTTGTTGCGTTGGAAACTAGACTTCATGAACTTCAATTTAGGCTTTTGCTTTACTTCAAAAATCCTCATATACTAAAAGATATTCTTTCCCCAATTTGGCTCATACTTTGTTGTTTAAAGTAACGCTCATCCTTTTCCAAAGTCATACTAACTGAACTCCTCCCACTCAATTCCTTATAGGACCTTCCGGAATTCCTCATATGGATCCTTTACTCATAAAATGTACTTAATAATGCTTCATCCCTTATACTCCAAAGTTGTTTTACTTAGCCATAGTTCAACATACTTATGTTCAAACTTGATAAGTACTTTTCCGAAAGTACGGGGTGTAACATCCTTCCCCCTTAAAAACATTCATCCTCGAATGTTGTAGCTTGCGAGCTTACGATGTTATCATTTATTTCTCGAAATGGTTGTCCTCCTTTAGGCCCTAATCTTCATACTCTTATAATATGAGCTCATCTGTCTTCTTTCATGTTCCATTAACTCGCTGTTGAACTTATCCAGTAGTTTCATATCCTCATGTCCTCATTTATGTAACCGGTGGTCAACTGATATCCAGCTATCGTCCTGTTCCCATTAATGTGGTCTTAGCTCATGATCGCTACGGCCCTCCGCCGATCTTGCGAGTATTCTTAATTGTTATATCCTTGTTACTTGCTCTTTATTTCTCTACTAGTAGACAAACTCTCTTATTTAGATATGGAACCTTTCCTTACTTTATTCTTAGGTGCTATTTTAGATTATCCCTTTTTGTACTAGTCGACCTTATATACATACCATACCATCTCCTTTTAATTCCTTAGTCGGACTCCTTAATTCCTTACAGTATCATCATAGTTTCACCGATGGTAGCGCCTAGATGATTTGCAACAACATTTCCTTGCTAATGACTTATTATTCTTAGGGATTATTTTACTTCAGATTGTCCGTCCAATATATCAACAATACCGCAGCCAAGAGATTTATTTTCAAACTAGACTCAAAACCATCCAGACTTCTTTTCATAATCAATCCATAACAACGACCTCAACACAATCCTTTATACACTTGTATATAATACTTCCTCATCATCATTATTATTCCTTATAGCAAGGTTATACTCATAACATACTAATAATCACAACTCAAGCTAATTTGCAACTCAAAATATCATCAAATTCATATTTGAACTTTTCCTCCAATGTCCTCTCCTCAATCTTAACATAATTACAAAATAAACTCATAAACATGGAACTAAAATAAAATCCTACTTAATCATAATTTCCTTTCAATACGAGTATGCTTTCTTCTTAAGTCCTTGATTTTCTTGTACCAGTGATCATTTTAGACTTAAATTTGCCTATATTCTCCTTTGGCTCCTTATCGTCGTCCTTACACCATTTTGTTGGCCATTTCATCACGACAATTGTTTATATGGTTCTATGTTATACACTCTCACAATTGATATAACTGGCAACTTGGAATTTTATGACTTACGAGGTACTTCCTAATCTCAGACAGGACTGCTGTCGTGCTATCCATAGACACACAATCTTCCTTTCCTTTGAAGATTATTGAACTTCCTATAAATGTGCCTCTTTTAAAGCTTTCATCTGTTCTAGTGCTACAAGTTCTTTTTAGTAGTCCCGATTGTCCCTTATACTTGTATTCAATCCATTCCCACTTTTTTTTGTGTGTTTGGGAATATTGTAATTCATCTCAGAACTAAATCTGTTCTTCCCCCCTTTTTTAAAGATGTCCTCACATACCAGTAACATTCGAATATTAACCATCTTTGGTAGTCATCTGGCTGACTTTTGTGGCCCTACAACACCTCTATTCCATATAATGCCGGAGTTCCTTTCATCGCATGGTTTAACTTATTTCCTTTTTGCTAACTAGATTCTTGTACTAAGTCAAATGTTTACACATATCAGATATAATTTAGATGCTTTCTTTATTGATCACCTCTTCCTTTCATAACTAACCGTCCCCTAGGCTAATGAATCAATGATGACATGGAATTCGTTAGACTCCTTATGGAGTGTCCGACCTCCAGTCCTAGTCTTCCTTCATAACTATCTTTTTACTAATATCCTTGAAATTCTTCTTGCTCTTAGTTCCCAATTCTGATTTATATCTATAATATACCATTAGAGTTGATACTCTCTACCATTCATTCCCACGACTCATCCTTTCATTAGCTTAACTCATAGTGTCCCGTAGTTCTCTTAACTACTTGTTTGAATCACAATCATGCATCATAGTCCTTCTAATATTCTACCGATTCCTGTTCTTATCATGAAATCTTCACGAAGTACACCTTTTTCTTTCTCCTTGCGTTAAGTCCTTATCTTCCCTTATGATACTATAACTTGTTCGTATTTATACATATCCCCCGTACATACATCCTATTTCCTTTATGATCGAATTTCTGTACTCCTTATCAAGACTCTTATCCCATGTTACCGATGTTTTGCCTCTTGGCCAGACTTGTTAGCTTATTATCCTTCCTCTTGTCCTTGATGGCTACACAACTTCCTTTTGCCAATTCATTAGTCCAATTTTCTTACCTTTTCCCTTAGGGTCTTTCTTGACTTCCCTTGCTCATAAAATGCTCTTCGCCACTTGCCATTCTACAGCATTGGCCCTGGAATTCATAGAATATTCTATTAGGAATACGAATCCTTTTTATTCCTAAGATTGTCTTTTAGGGTGGGGGGGGGGGGGGGGGGCTTTTCCGCTTTCTAAGTGAATGTGTCAATATGGCTTCATATTTATCCTCGGGTGTACCTTGACAGCCTTGACACTTTTCATAAAATACGATTATTCCTCTCATGTTATATCCATGTCCATCATTATTATACTTCAATCCTGTTTATCAAGATCTGTTATCTGAATCTTTGCATTCATATTTTATTCCATATTGCCATACTCTATCCTTCCTGCTTACATACTTTAGAAATCTATCTGGATGGCTCTTCGCCTCTGCCGTCTCCTTAACCTTTTTCTTCGAAACCTTACTTGACCCGTACTAGCAACATACTTCCCTTGCTTACCCTTCTCCTCTTCTCATGAGATTATAATCTTCTTACTCTTATATACACATATTCTACTTCTTCCCGATATTATTACATCATGGTTATCCTTCTTTAACATTCAGAGAAAATAATATCAACCTGCCCTGTAGCATTTGCTACCTTAACTTCAAAACCCAGCTCAATTAAAACCTTTAACATATCGTAAAATCGATCATAAGGGCACGCATAATATTTAATGTGACCACTCATGAGTTGTCTTTTACATCACTTATTAATACCTCACTTACGAAATATCCCAATACTATTTAAGATTGTCCTGGATTTGTGGCTTTAATACATCTTCCCTCTTTTTGCCTAGCTAGCCAGACTCAAACCTCACGATCATTTAAAATTCTAATCATAAGCCTTATATACTCCTAATTTCCCTCGGCTATTCTGGTTCCATCTTGCAATGTGACTTTGATTCCTTTACATCCTTCATTAGCTATTCAGCCTTGTTTTATTACTCAATAATCTTGTGACAAGAGAACTTTTGAAAAAGAATTTTTTTTCTGTACCTTGGTCCTACCTTTTGTCTTATATTCATATATCCTTATACTCGTACCTCCGTACAACATCATGCCAGTATATTTTATATGGTAAAAAGGTCCTTGTCGATACCTGGCTCTTTAAGTAACGTACATAGTTCTCTTACCTATTCTACCTCTTTATACTCATAAATCATTAGCATATTTATAATCAAGGGTCATATTTATACATATACCAATCCCTTCCACTTCATACTTAGAGAAGAAGTTACAACTCCTATCTGGTGATCTTTGACACCTTATTAATGCAACACCTTGAAAGGTTAATCGACTCAAGTTTCACCCAATCCGACCAGCAATATAAGGAGTAACATATAGCAACGTGGAACTCGGATCAATTAATGCATACACATCATAAGGAAATACTGGCAATATACTTGTAACAACATCAGGTCAAGACTCAAGATCCTGTCGCCTAGCTAATGCATAGGTATGAGGCTGAGGACCACTCGATCTGGATGCTCTTCCACGATCTCTACCACGGCCTTCTGGTGGCTGTGAGCTTTGCCCTGAAGGGCGTAAAAATGGCGAAAAACCAGTTGTTGATCCTGTGGGCTGGACCCTGCCTTTTTCACACATCCATAGACAGTGGCGCCTGATATGGCCCGACCGAGCACAGGCATAACAAGTATCTGAACCTCGACGGGATCGTCCCGAATGTAGCCTACTACACCGAGTACATCAGGCTATGTGTGGTCTCGTCTGGCCGGACTCACCTCTATACTGGGAACCCGAAACTCTAGAGCTCTGACCCGGTCCCAATGCAGTGGGTCTGTCAAACACAGGTCCGGAAGGCGCGTGAGGTGCACTGGTGCTGAATCACCGAGCATTTAGAGGGCTGCTACCTTGGGCCACCTCTGAACTCACGGTCAAACCTTGAAGACCTGACCCTCTTCCTTTGACCCTTATGACCATGGGTCGCATCCTGCCGCTGAGCTAGGGGTGCTGGAGCTGAGGCCCCTTCATGCTCCTCTGAAATGGGTGGGATATGAGAGGTCCGAAATGAAACCTCATTATGGACTCACCCTCCTCTATACCTGCCGGAGCTAACCTAACGAGCACTACTGAACGCACATCTCATGCTTATTTCTAGGTGGTCCACAAAGCTAGCTCATGGGCGTCATAAACTGTAAGGGTATTTATCACAAGATAATGATACATCGCTATATAATCATCAATAACTATGCCCATAAACATAAGCCAACAAGGCTGCCAAAATATAATACAACAATATGAACTGATAATGATATGGGACTTCTAGCTACACACATCTGTCTATGAGCCTCTATATAGAATACAAGAATCCATGAAGATGGGGCAGGACTCCTCCATACCCAAGTATATACACAAAGATTAATACCAATAAACTGTAGCTCCGAAACAAATGGAGTGCTCCTGATACTCCGCTGATGAAGCTCCTAAGGATCAGATCCGTCACCCTGCTTTCTTGCGGGTATGAACGCAGCATCCACAAGAAGGGACGTCAGTACGAATAATGTACCGAGTATGCAAGGCATGAATAACAACATACCGAGAGATATGGAATATAACATGAGTTAAAAAGATAACCTGGACATTTGATTGCCTCTTGAGGCGAATATCATGCATGCTTAGCTATCATTTTTTCAAAAAAAAAAAAAAACATTTTTCATACATATATAACATAATAGTGCTGCGAAACATGCAGCGATCTATGTATCATATCATCATTACATATGTTGCCGCGGAACGAATGGCCCGATACATTTAACCATATATCCTGCGTCCGGGCATCCCGCGTCCGGGACGATATCATAGAATACCAGCTGGTGGTTATGCATAGTTATGCGTATATAACGCCTCACCTTTCCCCATATCCCATATATACATATATAATATAAGTAGCATGCATGAGAGCCCAAATAAAAGCTACTACTATATCGGAGTGACGTAAGTTCGGTAACCTCCGATTTATATTACGGAACAATCATTACCGCTATATCTCACCTTGAAGGAACAAGTAACATAAGGTGAGATTAACAACAATGAATAAAATCAAGAAAGTCATGAAATAAACTCAATAATCTCATAATAGCATCAAAACCCTAAGCTTTGGAATCTCCAAAAATGGGATCATCATCATCATCATAATCATCATGGAACATCTCTTTATCTTTTGCATCATAAGAAACTCTGAGAATCATGAACTTCTAGCTTTTTGGGAACAAGGATGTTATGGAAAACATGTATGGAATCATAACATAGGAATTATGCCTTTTGAAAGAACGGGACAGCCTTAACTTTAACTACTTAATGCTTGTCCTCCCAAGCTCGTAAATCTACATTCAGGAGAATTCATACTATTGTTAGGCTTATCGTCATATGGTTGTCTTAAGCCTTCAAATTAAATCCTTTTAGAATCTGCTAGAATTCGGGCAGCATCTCCCTTGTTTATATCCCTAGCCCAAAATCACAATACCAACAAAACAACAACAATAGCAACACCAGTATCAAAAACATCATCAACAATATCAATATGCTCAATAAAACATCCCACACGGTGTTTCCCCAATTTCTCAACCAATCACTAAACTTTACGAAGCTTTAACAACTAAATTTCCATGATACAATTCATAATATCCATAGTAACGAATATCCTTACCTCAACCAAGGTTGGTAGAGCTTGAAATCTTATTTATATTCAGCGGCCTCCTTTGATTCGTCGAGATTCGTTGTTTAGAACAAGAACTACAAGACCATATATGCTTCCCAGCCTAAATACCGGGGTTTCACTTGATTTGGGCTAAAGTTTTATGGAGGGAGTTGGGAGAATGTTCTAGGGGGTTAGGGAAGGTTTGGGGAGGTGGTTGAATGAAAATACGGGGTAAATCCCCTTTTTATATTGTTCTAGGGTCGGTGCACACCGACCAAGAACTTTCCGTGCAATGTAGCTGCGCGTGTCGCGCACTGTAGATGTGCATTTCTGCTTCGCTGACTTGTAATGTCCATAATTCTCTATTCTGATGTCGTATCCATGAGCGGTTTATTGCGTTGGAAACTAGACTTAATGAACTTTAATTTAGGCTTTTGTTTCACCTAAAAGCTCCTTATATACTAGGAGATATACTTCTCTAAAGTTGACCCAAATTTTTGACAAACTTATTTTCTTCGATTTGCTTGATCCTAGAACCTGTAGACACTTGCTTAATACTTGTTAAGTGTATCCTGAACCTTATAAGGTTTCTATGACCTCTCCGAGCTTACGTTAGTTTATTCACGATGCAAACAACGCAAAAAATTTTGAGGTGTAGCATTCTCCCCCCCCCCCCGTTAAAAACATTCATCCACGAATGTTAAACTCTCAGAGATCTTATGGAAGTTTTGGTAGAGCTTCCTCTGTAGCTATAGTACTACCAAACTGAAGGTTATAATGTCTCATTCTAGATCTCCTTTATTACTGGAGACAAATGCGGATACTTGGATCTCATATCTTTCTTGACTTCTCAAGTCATCTCTTCTACCTTCACATTCTTTCATAGTACTATTAACAAGGCTACATCTCTGGTCTTAATCCACAATCCTAGAACTTTGGCGATCTGAGGGGGTAGTAGGGACATCCCCGTATGATATTTGTTCTGTACTCCAATTATCATCAATTGGTACAACTATGGGGGATTTCTCAATACACTTGCGTAGCATAGACATGTGAAAGACTGAATATACAGATTTTGATTTTAAGGGTAAATCTAGTAGGTTCTTCGACCACATCTTGTGAAGTCTGAGATATCCAAGGGTCATAATTACCTTCCTTATTACTTTTCATAAATTTCTTCAGGATGAGATTCCAAATTTCAAACAATCTGGCATTCTCGGAATGATGACTAATACCATATGCAAATTAAATCTATACTAACTGGTCATCCTAATTTCTTCAAGGTTCTAATATACATGCTCATGACATATCCTTGGACGTCGAAAAAATGTGCTCAACTTACCCACTTATCTCAAGGTGGGAAAGAATCTTTGGAGTAATCTATATTCTTTAGGTTCTCTGTATATCTTGATCCTCGTGTATTAGTAGAAGCGAACATCTTAATCGGGGAACCAAAGCTACTAGATAATCGAATAATTTCATGCTGGTCATTTCCTGAATATCCTATGCCTGGAATTCTAATATCATCATCATACACATTTGTATCATCAAATAATCGCGTTACTCTGAATAACGGGCACCCAGAGCTAACCTACCGAGCACCTCTGAACATACGTCATCATAATCATTTCTAGGTGGACCACAAAGATAACTCATGGGTATCATACTCTACAGGGTCATATATCACAAGATAATGGCACATCTCTATATAATCGTCAACAACTGTGCCCTTCATCACAAGTCGACATGGTTGCCAAAATATTATGTAACAATATGCACTGATAAGGTTATGGAACATCTAGCTATATACATCTATCTACGAGGCAATACATAGATATACACAAAGATTAATAACAATAAACTGTAGCTCCGAAACAAATGGAGCGCTTTTGAAACTCCGCTGATGAAGCTCCTAGGAATCAGATCCGTCATCCTTCTTTCCTGCGGGTATGAACGCAGCGTCCGCAAGAAGGGACATCAGTACAAATAATGTATTGAGTATGTAAGGCATGAATAACAACATAACAAGAGATACGGAATATAACATGAGTTAAAGAGATAACCTGTAAATTTGTTTGCCTCTTGAGGCGAATATCATGCATACTTAGCTTTCTTTAAAAAAAAAAATTTTTCATACATATATAACATAATAGTGCTACGGAACGTACCCCAATCCATATATCATATCATCATTACATATGTTTCCGCAGAACGAACGGCCCGACCCATTTAACCATGTATCCCGCGTCCGGGACTATATCATGGTATACTAGCCGATCAGGTGGTTATGCATATATAACGCCTCACCTTTCCCCATAGCCCATATATACATATATAATATAAGAAGTATGCATGAGAGCCCAAATACAAGCTACTACTTTATCGGAGTAACGTAAGGTCGGTAACCTCCGATTCATATTATAGAACAATCATCATCACTATATCTCACCTTGAAGGGACAACTATCATAAGGTGAGATCAACAGCAATGAATAAAATCAAGAAAATCATGAAACAAGCTCAATAATCTCATAATAGCATCAAATCCGTAAGCTTTGGAATCTCTAGAATGGGATCATCAGCATCATTATTATCATCGTAGAAAACATCTATCTTTGGCATCATAAGAACTTTGGGAATCATGAACTTCTAGCTTTTTAGGAATAAGGATGTTATGGAAAACATGTATGGGTTCATAAGAAAAAAATCATGCCTTTAGAAAGAAAGGGACAACCTTAACATACCTTGTCGGTCGCCTTAATTTTACCTACTTAACGCTTGTCCTCCCAAGCTCGTATATCTATATTCAAGAGAATTCATACTATTATTAGGCTTATCATCATATGCTTGTCTTCAGCCTTCAAATAAAATCCTCTTAGAATCTGCCGGAATTCGGGCAACATCTCCCCTGTTTATATCCCTAGCCCAAAATTACACTTCCAACAAAACAACAACAACAACAACACCAATATCAACAACATCATCAACAACATCAATATAATCAATGTAACGACCCATTTGGTCATTACAGTCTCTTTGGCATTTTTGCTCATTCTCGAGTATTGATTAGCTCACTCTTGACCCAAGGGGACTGTTGACATGCTTCTCGAGGTATCTAGGCCGGATTCGGGAAAATTTTGAGAAATATAGGCTTAAAGTGAAAAATATTTGACTTGAAGTTGACTTTTGGGCAAACGAACCTTTTTTGAAATTTCGTCAATTTTGAGAGGTTCGGATGGACATTTAGAACTTGTGTGTGTATTTGGTTCGGTTCCTAATGCAGTCAGATGCATTTTAGACTTGGGATGGGAAATTGGAATTAAGGCATGGAAGGTTGACTCGGTCAACGAGACCCCGTTGGGAATTCCAAGGCCACGGGCGCGTTCGTAGCATGTTTTTATGTGTGTGTATATATATGGTATGTGAGCAGATGACCTCGGGAACTAGTCAAAAAATCAAATCGAATTGTGAGACTTTGGGAGATTTCTGGTGTCTGGTGCCGCCAAAGCACCACGGTAGCGGCACCGCTGGAGCGGTAGCCCTGCCGCGGGGGCGGTCAATAACCTTTTGTCATTATCGCTGAAGCGATAAAGTGACCGCTGAAGGGGTACCGCTGGGGCGGTCCCTGTGCCGCTAAAGCGGGTGACGGATAGTTAATAATGTTAATGAAGTGTTAAAAGCCTTATACCTCATTTTACCCCGTTTCGACATTTGAGCTCGAAGAAACTGCTCTTAAGGATATTTGGAGGAAAATCTTGGAGGTAATTCCTACTCATTTCTTTACTCTTCCTTAAACCCATTATTATGATTAGATTCCCCCTCCCCTTAATGAACCCATGGTTATTAGAGTTGAAAGAGGGTTTGGAAGAACATTGTTCATAAGATTATTAATGATAAAATTGGTGATGTTTATATTAGATATTGACTAATCTAAGCTAGTTAAGCATAGATCTTCCCCTTTTAGCATTGAATTTTAGGATTGAACACTTAGGGTTTATACCCAATTTGGGGATTTTACTTGAAATCAGAAATTAGGCTAATCCTTAGGCTAAATCAACAATTAATGGTTGGATTATCATTGCCTAGTACTTAATTTGGTACTTTGCTCGCGAACTTCCCATTTTTCCATTGTGGGAAGTAGTAGTAGCAATATTAGTATCATTCTTCATGATTTCTAATATAGAATTCGATTATGCTTAGACTACTTTGGTTTCGAGGTTCAACGAAAGGGCAAAGCAAAGAAGTGAGTTGTTGGTGTTGCGATTCGGCAGTCCAGGTAGGTTTTGGTTTACCTTTGGTGAGACTTCGTATAGCGAAGCACATATTTTGACTACAATATCAGAGACAACATGTGAACCTTCGGGTATGAAGTCGGGTTGGATATTGCCTTAGGTTGGGCCCTGTTGTGTGTCGGGACTAGCCACCTCGTTATGTGTGCTTTGATTATTCCATTTTGATAGTTGATGCCATGAGTAGTTGGTAGATATTGGAATCTGTGACATTGTCTTGTTTGAGGTGGAATTGACATACCCGTAGTTTGTATTTGAACTTGGATACATTGTTGGTGTACCCACCGTTAGTACTTATGATATTGATATATTGTTGGCATACCACTGTTGGTATTGTAATATGATACACTGTTGACGTACCCCGTTGTTGGTACTTGTGATATTGAGTTCTGTTATTGATGATTGATATACGTATTACATACATTCTCACTCATTCATGATGCATGGCCGATACAGTGATGATCGGTATCATTGATGGAGGTAAGCGATATTTTAATAAACTCTTTACGAGAGTGATTATGAAAAGGCCGATGTCGAGAAGATCAATTAGAATCGTTGATTGTATGACGATATTTGATGACTCTTTTACTTGAGCGATTGTGAGATGGCTGATGTCCGATTATCTATTCTGGTATCATTGTTGCATGGCTGATTCCGATGATATTCCGAAATTGTTGTTTAGTGCATGGACTCCGCGGGTTCCCCAGGGTGGTGCCGGTGAGACTCCCCCTGTGACCAATTAGACAGGGTATGTCCTTGCTTTCTCCTTATCATGCGAACTTGGACTATCACGCCAAGACAATCACTTTTGCCATGCCGAACATTCCTAGGCTTGTGTGGAAAGGTACTCCTAGTTCCGCTCCGAAGAAGATCATTTCCTTCCTTCAAGCGAAGAAGTTAGTAAGTAAGGGGTGTTTAGTGTATTTGGCGCATGTTCGTGATACGACTGTTGCATCTCCGCCCCTTGAGCCTATCCCTATTGTGAGCCAATTCACGGAGGTATTCCCGTCGAATTTGCAGGGTATGCCACTTGATCGTGACATTAATTTCTGTATCGACATGGACCCGAGCACTCATCCTAGTCCCATCCCACCATAGCGGATGGCAGCTGCCGAGTTCAGGGAGCTTAAGGAACAATTGCAGGATTTATTGAGCAAGGGGTTTATTAGATCGAGCGTCTCCCCTTGGGGTGCTCCAGTGTTATTTGTGAAGAAGAAAGATGGGACCATGAGGATATGTGTTGATTACCGCTAGTTGAATAAGGTCACTATCCGAAACAATTGCCGTATGCCTTGTATTGATGATCTGTTTGACCAGCTTGAGGGTTCTTCTGTGTTTTCGAAGATTGATTTGTGTTACGGCTATCACCAATTAAAGATTATAGGGGTGGATATTCCGAAGATAGCATTTCGGACAAGATATGGCCACTGAGAGTTTTTAGTGATGTCTTTTGGGCTTACCAATACTTGTTGCGTTATGACTTTGATGAATGGCTTTTAGGCCGTTCGTTGATTCCTTTGTGATTATGCTTATTGATGACATCTTAGTGTATTCCAAGAGTAGAGAAGAGCATGAGAGCCATCTTCGTGCCATTCTTGGGTTGTTGAAGAAACATAGCTTGTTTGCTAAATTTTCTAAGTGTGAGTTCTGGTTAGAGTCTGTAGCATTCTTGGGTCGTGTGGTATCCGAGAAGGGGATTAGGGTTGATCCACAGAAGATTGAGGTTGTGAGGGGTTGGGCGAGGCCCACTACTGTTACTGGGATTCGTAGTTTTGTGGGTTTGGCCGATTGTTACCGTCGCTTTTTGAAGGATTTTGCTGCCATTGCTGCTTCATGCCATGATTGACTTAGAAGGATGTTCCCTTCCGGTGGACGTACGATTGTGAGCTTTCAGAAGCTCAGAAAGCACGTTGACTATAGCCCCCGTCCTAGCGACCTACGACCCGATCCTAGCCTGTCCACGACCCGGCCCGTGGGCCGCGCGCGTCCTAGCGGACACCCACACATGCCTACTGTCCCGGACTAAGGCGGCCTGACAGCGAATTCCGGGCCCAAACATGCGTAAATCCCATACGGAATGTCCGGGGTACTTCGCACAAGCATACGGATGCATATATACATGCGAAACACCTTCGGGCCCGGTAGGGCTATCCACCGGCCAGACGAGTCGCAAACCCCGACACTGTGCCGGCGGGCGACAGCACGACACAGCCATGTCTACGGAGCCTCGCATGCGAACGGAGAATCGAGACGAGGACGGGGCCCCGCGGGGTGCCAAATAGTCATATATACGAGAACATATGAACAACGAGAAGATATATACCAAAAGTATCGGCCTGGGATCAAGGGAGCTCTCCAAAACGACGGTGTAAGTCCTAGACCGGTGGCGTATCACGCGGTGCGTCGTACTGTGGGCATGTAACACGGCCCCGTGAGAACGGGGGGTCGTGCGAAAGTGTGCCGGTATGTAAGCGGAAATGTAGACATAATCATAATCGAGAATCGAATACGTAAACCGTAACGACGGAATCGGATCCATGGGCGGAGTCGGACTTACGGAGCGTACGGACGAGAATCGGACCGAGAGGTACGGAAGGGTGTCGGACGGGCTCTCGGCCGAGGCATAACTCGGAGTATGACGGACGACGGAATCGAGTCCGAATCGGACGTACGAAATGTGACGGACGGAATCGGGGGTCCGAATCGGACATGCGGACATATGACGGACGGATCTTTATCCAAATCGAGTTTCGGATCATGCATGCGAGTCATAAGCATATACGGACATACACATCATAAATCGGATCCGGCCCCTTTAATAAGGGACGCGGTAACGAACCGGCCCTCGTAGTACGGGACGCGGTGGACGAACGAGAATCGGATCAAATGCCATCTGGCCGCCATCCCCATAATATCACATAATCGGATCATAATCGGATACGGACAGATCCCGGCCCGCGCATCAGGGACGCGGTGAACAATGCGATGAAGTGCACGAATCACGAACTTTGGCCGGGCGCGGTGAAGGAAGCGTTGAGGCATCCACAAACGGATAAATGAGAAACCATATGCATGCGACCGACGTACGGACTTAATAAAGCCCGAACCAGTTCAGAAAACAGATAAAGTCAGAGTAGTCAGATTATATCAGAACAGGGTGTCCAGAATCATTCCAGATATCGGACTAATATCAAGATTCAGATAGATGGTCATAATACTCATTAGTTAGCGGACGGAAACATAATTAGGAGTTACTTATGAAGAACGGACAGAAATAGATCAATCTGAGCCATAACGGGAGTATCAGGGTTTCGTGGGCCCACCTCGGACCCAACCATAGTGAAATACGTAAATTATGGATAATAAACCTTAGGGAGTCGTCCATAACCGTCTTAGAGTGTTTTCGACTCCATTTATGGAAGTTGCATACTTATAGGTCAATTTAGAAGAAATTGGTTCAATCTTCTTGAATGATTTGGCGCTATTTTCAATCTTGGATTGTGAGTCGCGAAGTGCAATCAAGGCTCGCTTCTAAGCACTTTGTTATACTCGGAACATGCCAAAGAAAGATAGGGAAGGCTTTACATACCTTGGTTGTGCCTTACGCTCCTCAAATCTCAATTCCCGTTTCGTCCAAAAACTGCAAATGATCATCTTTTCCAGTTACTATTCATGCAAGTTAACATTTCAACTTTGGTTAAGCATTTGGCTACCGAAATTTCAATGCACCTCCTCATAAATATGACACCCCGAGATTCAACTCGGCTCAAAACAACCAACAACAACCCAACAACAACATCAATAGTCACAATAAAACACAATATAACACAACTAACCCACTTCCCAACATAATACAATAACTTCCATTCCGACTTCACATGTCCAAATCAATACCATCATATTCATATTCATTACTAATCAAAATCATTACAATACCATACGGAAGCGTTTCATAATATTTCTACAATATATATACAAAGTATACAAAATATACAAACTTTCCAACATAAGGCCATAATTCTTCCAACACTTCCAAATCAATACAAACTTACATCATTTTTCCTCCGTTTAGATTATAAGAATCATAACAATACATCCAACATATCAACAAAACAATTTATCACTATCTCAACTCTTCCATAGCCACGCCAACATCCATATTTTCCAATTCAACCCAATTCATTCAACTTTCATTTCCAATATAAATTTCACAACATCCATAACTAGAATACAACATAAAATTCAACATAACTTCCATGCACAACCATGCACACACACACGGCCATATGTATATCTACACACACACGGCTCACACTAACAATCACCCTCCCATGATTCTCATTCAATTTCGCATATCATAACATATATATATCCTTCCATAACATAATAAAAACATGAAATCCTTACCTTTCAAATTTCTTCCACTTGCCAAAAGAAGGTCTTTCTTGCCAAGATAATTATACCAACTTGAAGATAATATTGTACTTAGTAATAATCCCACAAGAAATAAATTTTTGAACCAAAGGATTTGGCTCCAAGAATTTTTCTTCTTTTTCTTTCTTTCTTTTTCTCTAGGGCCGAATGGCCTCTTCTCTTTTTTCTTGATTTTTCCTTTGTTTTCTTGAAACTTCTAAGGCTAAGGATCACTTATATAATTAATAGGCACATGGAAAATTAATTAGAAGATGGGTTTGGGCCTTGGTTGGCCCACCCCTTCTCTTGGGCCACAATTTTCCTTATTTTTTTTCCAAGCCCAATTCATCATAATTCTTATTTTGTAATTCCCGAAACAAATTTCCAAAATTCCAATTTTGCCCTTAGGCCTTCTCCGGTGTTTCCACATTCAGGCTTCCATATCCGCCACACACTTACTAAGAAAAATTCAAACATGGCCTCCGTTCTCATAAGTCACAATTATTTCGAATTTTTCCGATTATGCAAAAAGGCGGGATATAACAAAAATCTAGAACACATGCCCTTAGCATATCCTCTAAGGTCTGTATAGTACGCTCGGCTTGCCCGTCAATTTGCGGGTGAAATGTCGTGCTAAGCCTCACTTGAGTACCTAGACCTTTTTGAAATGATTTCCAAAACTTGGCTGTAAACTGTGCTCCTCTGTCTGTAATAATGGATATTGGAATACCGTGAAGTCTCACAATCTCCTTGATGTACAACCTCGCATAATCTTCTGCTGAGTATGTAGTTCTGACTGGGAGAAAATGAGCTGCTTTTGTCAATTTATCCACAATCACCCATATGGAATCATACTTGCCTCGAGAACGAGGTAGTCCTAAAATAAAGTCCATATTGATCACTTCCCATTTCCATGTAGGAATTTCTATTGCTTGCAATAATCCCCCTGGCTTTTGATGTTCTACCTTCACTTGTTGGCAATTTGGACATTGGGCTACAAATTCTGCTATGTCTCTTTTCATGCCATCCCACCAATACATCAATTTAAGATCATGATACATCTTCTGTCACGACCCAACCCCGTAGGCCGTGACTAGTGCCCGAGCTGAGCACTCATACGTACCCATCAACCATAACCGTCCTACTAATAGCATAAGCATAGGCGAAGGTGAGTCATCGCCCCAAAAGCGACATATAGATATACATATACACGTATATACATAACGGATGTGGCGGTAAGGCTATCAAAACATAAGAACACAAACCAAACAAACACAACTGTACGAACTCGCCCACAACCCACACGTATATGTCTACGGACTAAGAGTCATAACGAGAACCATATGATAGGACGGGGCCCCGCGTGCCGTGAACGGATACTACTTTTGTCACGACCCAACCCCGTGAGTAGTGACTAGTGCCGGGCGAGCACTCATACGTACCCGTCAACCATAACCGTCCTACTAATAGCATAAGCATAGGCGAAGGTGAGTCGTCGCCCCAAAGCTGACATATAGATATACATATACACATATATACATAACGGATGTAGCCGGTAAGGCTATCAAAACATAAGAACACAAACCAAACAAACACAGCGTACGAACTCGCCCCAACCCACACGTATATGTCTACAGACCTCTAAGAGTCATAACAGAACCATATGACGGGACAGGGCCCCGCCGTACCCGTGAACAACATATGTATATAAATAACAGAAGTAAAACATTCGATTATTAGTTTGAATGTGAATATTTGAAGTGAGCATATTGGAATGTTATGAATGTTGTTGATGTTACATTCCGTATTTTTGTACGTTGGGACATCCCGAGTTAATTGTGGAAAGTTAGGGACAAGACTAGTTCGCGACATGAAGTAGAGATTTTTTTTTAACCACGATTTATTTCAAGGCATGAGTTGCCTATGATTTTATTGGCATGAGATATTATGGAGTTTGGGATTAAAAGTGAAATTTTTGAAAGTTGGAACTCCATGAAAAATTGGCCATGTGGCCGGCCACCTAAGGTGTGGGCCATGGCCACATGGAGGCTTTATATATGTAGCAATAAGATGACAAATTCATCACATTTTCATCATTTTATCTCTAGAAATTTCAAGAAAGTGGTATCAGAGCGGTTCGTTCTCGGAATGTCTACAGACCGTGTCCGGCAGAGTCTTGTTTATGGTGTGAGCGCCGCGCTTATAAACGGAGGCTGCGGGGCATTTAGGAATCAATGACCTTTCTTCTGTCTTAGATCGTGCGATAGAGCCAGAGTCTAGGGAAGACCACTTCTGACGCTTTCTTCTGCAGGTACAGGTGTACATTCTGGTGATTCGTCAGCCTAGGACATCCATTCCGCTGTTCGGAGAGCTCCCTTGGTCCGGAGCCTACACTTTTGGGTACAGATACTTCTGTTATTTATATATATATGTTGTTCAACCAATTTCATCAACAACAACCAAGCTACAACATCAACAATCAATTCCAAAAATGTATTCTAACGTTAAATACACTTCTTTATGTAACTCAAGACTACTATGGGACACGATGCAGCAGACATTCCGAGACGAACCTGGCTGCGATACCAATTTGTCACACCCTTAATCCGATAGGGTGTGATGGGCACCGACCCTTACCTAGGGCCGAAGCGAACCCGACTCATACGGTACTCCATGATCGGAGTGGGCTCTCAAACCATAGCATAAATAAGTAATGAAACTTTTCGGAATACAACACGCTTTCCATCATTTTCAAATCAAATAAAATCTAGAATCATATGAAATCTATAATATATTACATATTGATACATCGGCTTACATAGCCGCTTACAAAACCAACACGTACTATACACACTTTGTCTGCAAAGTCTCTAACATGACTCAGATACCATAGCACAATTATTCCGACTCCGCAGCACTCCGAAAGAATGGGGCTCGACAGTCCAGCTGAAACATCTTCTACTAATGTCTTCTGCTCACCTGGGTGTACCTGCGCGGCATGAAACGCAGCCCCCGAAGAAAGGGGTCGGTACGAATATGTGCGAGTATGTAAAGCATGAAACACATTAAACAATATTCATAACCGGACTGAGGGTTACAGAAATAACATAATCATCGGAAAATCATAGACTTTCTTTTGAAAGCATATACCTTGCATGTACATATCGTGTTATTATATTATTAAGTATATATTCATATGCATATACCGTACCCGGCCCTCTAGTGAGGGACTCGGTGGTAGAGCCGTCATATCATCATAATATCATATATATATATATACGTACCGGCCCTACAGTGAGGGACTCGGTGAATAAAATCATATCATAAAATTATATCATCATCATGCATGTATACATATACATATATACCGTACCCGGCCCTCTAGTGAGGGACTCGGTGAAGCGTGTCCCGGCCCCGCTAGCAAGGGACTCGGTGTGCCATCACGGCCTCCATCCCCGTCATCGCGTCATCGTATCATATACATATATACATATAGCGTACCCGGCCCTCTAGTGAGGGACTCGGTGAACAATGCGAGAGGAATGTGCACGAAAACGTACCCGGCCGGGACTCGGTGAAAGATACATTGAGCTTGCACGAGCGAGGTAGTGAGAAACCATATGCACATAAATCATTTCCGAGAGACTCGATGGAGTAATCATAATGAATCGTCATTCGAAAATTCGGACAATAGTTATATCAAAAAAAAGCTTTCGGACATTACTCGGAAACATATCATATATCATAAGCATAACGGTATCATAAAGATCATAGTCATATGTCAAATCAATCCGAGGTACGCCTCGAACGTTACGGACATTAGTCATTATGGAACTTCCTACGAGCGTATTGAAGCGTCAGGAGCCTTTAAAGTAGAAAGTTACGGACGTTCGTAGTTTGAGAATCATTTAAGAATAAAACTCTTTTGAAAACAGAACTTTCATGGAATTTTCGACATTTAGTCATACAAAACGTAAAGATCATAATTTGATTACATTAAGGATATGGACATCAAGAAACAAATAAGAATCATAAGCATGCTCGGATCGCGAGAATAGAATTACCTCGAAACTCGTGTCATAGCTTACTTACACTAAGACATGCCAAAGAAAGAAGGGGCGGGCTTTACATACCTCATTTGCTTCCTATGCTAGTCCAAACTTAAGTCTCGGCTTCAAGATCTACAACAATGTCATTAAGCGTCGAACATTAGTCATAAGCGGCTAAAGAATCCAATTCAAACCATTGCTTTTCTACAAAAATTTGGGCAGCATTTCCCACATAAATTCGACATCCCGAGAATTTAACTCGGCCAAATCATTACCAACAATACCAACAAACATAATAACAACATCGATAATCAATTCCAAACGCATTCTAACATCAACAACTCCTTTCATATAATTCGACGAGATTCATTTCATTTTCTCTTTAACTACATACTTTCAAGTTACTATCACGCTCACAAGGTCAAATGCCAATCCAAGCTCATTCAATTAAGATTAAAAAACATCTCAAACAATCCGTTCAATGATCAAACAAGCCAATCAAAACACAACCTTACCTAGAAATGTTCGATTCAACAAGAACATGGCAACACAATTCTTTCTTCTAAATTCATCAACTACACTAACAACTCGCACATTGACAACATTATTTCCATAAATTCAAGAAACTACATTAAGATCACATTAACCTTCAAATCAGCCCGCACGGTTTTTAACTTCGACTTGGATCATTAACCTTCATTTTACGTCATGGAATCATAACGACGACGACGAAATACTAGATCGCATTAATTCGTTTCTTGCATACCTTGACCCCTAGTCACGGCCACTCCTCGACATACATCATTCCATGAGTTTCATTCATTTTCTACACATTACAAAAACACACAAACATGCTAAATACAATTAATTCTTCACTTCTACACAACCTCACACACATACGGCCTCAACACATTACACACGGCCACACACACAACACCATGTTATCATGAACTTCTTTAATTTCTGCATTTCACAACATGTACAAATCATCCACAACACATGAAAAAATGAGATTGAACCTTACCTCTCATTCTTGTTCTTCACTCGGCTAGCTTGTCTTTGTAAGAAGGAATGTTTTTCTTGCTTCAACAATTACTCCATGGTGTAGAGGACCTCTCAATTAGTGGGAAAGCTTGAAAGAAAATAATTTTTCCTTGACCTTTTCTTGGAGCACCAAGTTCGGCCATGGTGGTAGAACCTCTCCTCTTGTTCTCTCTCAAAATTTCTTGAACTTTCTCAGTGGAAAATGATGAAGAGCTTGCTTTGCTTGGTCATATATATATATATATATTTATATATATATATATCTATAAAAATGTGCACATGACCGTGCACATGCTCCATGTCTTTCTCCCTTTTTTTTTTCTTTTTCTTTTCTCCAAATCTCTAGAATTTTCCTAAGTCACAAAGGATGAAGAATGATGAATTTGTCATCTTTCAAATAACATGTACTAAGCTTCCATGTGGCCATGGCCCACATCACATGTGCCGGCCACATGTTTGTGAAAAATTAAAGTAAATTTTTTGGAAGAACAAAAATATCATAGATATTTAAAGAGTTTCTAGAAAGTTATAATATAATATCTTTGATATATATTGTATTTAGGAATTGTCTGAAATTCTAGACACTTAGATATTTATAGTTGAGGATAGAATTATCTAGAATAGTCTAGTGTAGGATCTTGGATAATTATCCTAAAGAAAAATCTAGATATTCTAGAGTAGTGGTAGGGGATAAAGATGATTAGTTTTTTCTTATGGATGTATCTAGAATAATGTCTAGAAGCATCCTTTAGACAAGTATAAATAGGAGTGACATTAGGCATTTGTAATCAAGCCAAATAACCCCAATTGTAAGCTAATACTAAAAATACAAGCCAATTCAAGTAAACTTTTCCTTTCTATAGCTTCCTCTTCTTTAGTTGAATCTTCCGATCTTAGTTAACGATCTTGGGCTAGCGAAAGGTTTCTCCGATTTACTTTTCCTTGCTATATTTCTCTACATGGTATCGAGCCATAACCATACGTTGGGCTGGCGAGTTTTTGTTTCAAGATCGGGTTAGTGGTAGATTCAAGCTTGGTTTCTCTAAATGGATTTAATCGGCCGTGTTAATGGGTGGGGATGGAGTTGTTGAATCGGTCAATTACAAGGTATGGAAGACATGTATAGAATCATACCTTGTGGGCGAGGATTTGTGGGATGTTGTTAATGGGAGTGACACAAATTCTCCTACTAACGGACGGGGAAAATAGCGACACATATAAGAAGTGGAGCCGATTAATGCGGGCGGAGTTCATCCTAAAGAGATCCATCTCGCACAACTTGTTTGATCATATTATAAGGTGCAAATCAGCTCATGAAATTTGGAGGACCCTTGATCGTTTGTTCAATAAGAAGGATGAAGCCCGGCTACAGATATTGGAGAATGAATTGGCGAACACCACTCAAGGTAATCTATCTATTGCTGAGTACTTTTTGAATATTAAGAATTTATGTTCAGAGATCTCTTTATTAAACCCCGACGAGGCTATCTCTGAATCACGAATGAGAAGAATTATTATTCGTGGTTTAAAGTCGAGAATATATTCCTTTTGTCACATCGATTCAAGGATGGGCTCAACAACCATCCTTGGAGGAGTTTCGAGAATTTGTTGTTATCACGGGAGCTACTAGCCAAACGGATGGCTGGTGTATCGATCAAAGAAAGGGAAGGAAATGCTGCGGCACGGCCTAGAAGGAATCTTAAAGTAAGGCAAAAACAAAGTGGCTCAAGAGAGATGGCGTACGAATTCCAAAGAGGGTTCAAGCTCTCCAAGACGAAGGAGAGTCTTTAATTATGGTAAGAAGTCTATTAAATGTTACCGATGTGGTCAAATAGGACACATAAAAAGATATTGCCGAACAAAAGAGAGCAATATGGCTCGGAAATCGAGAAAGTTGTTGAAGAAGAAGAGGGCGGGAAGGTGCTTCGTAGTGAGACTCGAAAGTAGATGCTGCTTCCCTCAATTTTGAAAAAATTTGGATCGTGGATTCGGAGATAATACGATCCATCATGTGGAGAAAGAATGCATTGGTGTCATCGACAAAAAAGCAAGTATTACGAAGACGTTCGGATTGGTGACGTGGTAGGCGCCGTCGAGGAAATCAACGAAGCGGATCTAAAATTGGTAATAAAAGTACCGGACGTGGAGGATGTTGAAATAGATCACGAGCATGAAGTTTCGAAACTATATGTGACAATGGTGACCATTACGGAGAAAGCATTGAGGGAGTTGTAGTGGAAGTTGAAGTCTACGGCCAATCATCTGCCATATCGAGTCAATCTAGCTCGGATCAAATCTTTGAAGGCGGATGGAGAAGGCGATGGTCAAATAAATGAAGAGGTTAACCTTGAAGGCTCAATTTTATATGGGAGACGGATAATATGGTTCTCGGATGCTCAAAAGGTGACAAACGAGTTCATTGAAGAGCTGAAAGGGAATCTAGTGGTGGATCCTACACAGGTTGCTAAGTCTTCGCGGAAATTAATGGTCGGATCGTCACCAACTCGGGTGTTTCTCCATATAACACAATTGTTAAGGAGCTAAGAGAAAGGACGTTTGGAAACTCAAGAATGTAAAATTCGGCATGAAGATGATTCACGTGGTTCGCAAAGGCCAATAAGAAATAGTGGCAAGGCTCGCTACGAGAGATGAAAATTTTATCAAGGCATATTCATGTTTCTTTGGAGGCCCAATTATTAGCGGAAAAACCATCATCATTTGAAGAAGGAAGAAGTGTCGGAAAACATTGCGAGATCTTCCAAGGCATGTCCAAAGATTCGTACGAGTTCTTCCCACGACAAGTTCGGGATAGCTTCCAAAAATTACTTTAAGCGGGAGTGTGAAAAATTAAAGTAAATTTTTTGGAAGAACAAAAATATCATAGATATTTAAAAGAGTTTCTAGAAAGTTATAATATAATATCTTTGATATATATTGTATTTAGGAATTGTCTAGAAATTCTAGACACCTAGATATTTATAGTTGAGGATAGAATTATCTAGAATAGTCTAGTGTAGGATCTTGGATAATTATCCTAAAGAAAAATCTAGATATTCTAGAGTAGTGGTAGGGGATAAAGATGATTAGTTTTTTCTTATGGATGTATCTAGAATAATGTCTAGAAGCATCCCTAGACAAGTATAAATAGGAGTGACATTAGGCATTTGTAATCAAGCCAAACTAACCCCGATTGTAAGCTAATACTAAAAATACAAGCCAATTCAAGTAAACTTTTCCTTTTTATAGCTTCCTCTTCTTTAGTTGAATCTTCCGTTCTTAGTTAACGATCATGGGCTAGCAGAAGGTTTCTCAGGTGCACTATTACACTTTATTTCTCTACAATGCCTTCATTTTCATGAAATAGCCAACTTTCCATATTTAACTTTTGGCCCCAAATTTTTCTTAATAATCCATGCCAATAAATCATAGGCAACTTATGTCCTAAAACAAAGTCGGAAAAATAGCCTTGTCTTTAACATCGCAACTAACTTAAAATATTTCGACGTACAAAATGCGAGATATAACATCTTCGTTGTCCCTGGATGGATAGCATCCGAGAGTAATGAGCTTCTTCTAGGATTCGGCGGCGTAATCTCGCAACATTTGGAACACATAACTTTGCCTCGGTATCTAAGAACCCCATTCGCTAAGACTTCAAATGGTGACTCTTCTTTTGGAAGCCCGCACACCTTTATAATGCTTGATTTGGGATCCACGTATTGGCCCTCTTTTGCTTCCGTATTCGGAAGAAAGCGCAGGATTATTAATACTAACTCTGCATCACTGAATCGATTAAACGCACTCAAGGTTAGCTAATTGGTGGAGTTCATGAATCATTTCTTTATTTTAGGGACTTCACATAAGCTACCCATAGATCGGCGGCTAAAGCGTCACCTACCACATTTGCTTTACGGATGGTATAGAATATTTACGTCGTAATCTTTCAATAATTATAACCACATCTTGTCATGTGATTCAACTCTTTTGTTTGAAAATATATTGAAGACTCTTGTGATGTATAGATATCAACGTGCACACCATACAAGTAATGTCTCCACGTTTTTAATGTATGGATAACTGCAGCCAATTCAAGATCATGAGTTGGGTAGTTCTTTTCATGTTTTTACAATTTATCTCTCAGAAGCATAGGCAATGACTTTTCCATGCTGCATTAATACATCTAGCCCAACACCGTCACGTCGCATCGCCATGTCCGTAGGCCCATACCGGAAGCGTTAAGGCTGAGTGAGGTTCGTCTGTCTTTTAACTCTTGGAAGCTACGCTCACAAGCGTTTCCTTTTAAATTTTTTTGACTTGGGGTTT
>NW_026716448.1:0-16501 GCF_029784015.1 Lycium ferocissimum
AACACCCCAAGGTTTCATGATTCTCTCACTTTCCTTTACCCAACTCCCCAAAACTATAAAACATAAAAGGGGGGGGTCAAAACTCCCCCCTTTTTCCCCTTTGATTTTCCCCCACTACACCCCCGGGATGTACCTTGCCAAAACAAAGGGTTTTTCTTATTCCAAGCTCCCCGTGAGGCCCTTTCCCAATTAGGGAGAAACAAGGAGAAAATAATTTTCCTCTTTCATTTTCATGGGGCCGTGTTTGGGGCCGTAAGGTAAACCCCCTTCCATCTTTTTTCTTTTCTTTCTCTTAAGTTTTCTAAGCTTTGCAACTTAATGAATATTTTCCTTGCTGGCCAACATATATAAAACATATTTTTGTGGCACTTTTCCCCCCCCCTTGTTTTTCTTCAAATTTTCTAAAATTTTTCCCCCGGTAGTCAAAGATAAATTCTATTTTTCCCTTTGATCACCTTTGTTTATATATATATATTTTATTCCCCCTTACTAAAAATGAGAGGGGCCATACCCCCCCAATGGTTTGGGGGCCAATTCCCTAGCCTGTGTGGGACGCCCATGGCCATTCCACATTTCATAAAAAAATTTTAAAAACCCCTTTTGAACTTCTCCTTATTCCAAATTTACCCCCAATGCCCCCTTTCCCAATAAAAGGGGATAAATACGCAACGTATACAAAAAAAAAAAAAAAATTAAAACCCACCCTTTTTGGGTTTTAAATTTGGGGATATTCAAATGTCAAAAGCGAGGTATCCATCCCCCCCCCTTTAGAACATTCGCCCTCGAATGTTCGATTAGCCCCGGGGGGCCCCCAAAAAACCCCCCGGGGGGATTTCCCCTTTTCATGGGGTATCGCCTTCTTATATTTTTCTTAGGTATCAACCTTCTTACCCCCTTTCTTACATTTCTCTTCCCCGCCCCCCCCCCCCCTTTAGGGGTATGTTTATACCATTATCCATTCTTTGCTTTTTTTTTTCCCCGCCCGAGGAATTTATACTACCTTTTTGTTTCTTTCAATCCCCACTTTTTAATAGCCCTTTTTTTTTTTTTTTCCAAAATGTACCTTGTTCGTTCACATTTTATTCGTATCATCCCAATCTTTCCCCAAACATTCACCCCCCCGGGTTTCTTATCTTTTTTATAACTTAGCCTTTTCCTTTCCCCGCCCCCCTTTATAGTACCAAATTTCCCTTTAAAACACGTCTTAACCCATTACTATATCGTTGTCTCTTTTCCCTTTTCATTTCTTTTTTTCCGCTAACTCCTTCTCTTCGCCGACCGATTTACCCCGGCCCTACGTGCCCTTCAAAGGGTTTTGGGCCGCTCCCTACTCTTCTCTTAACTACCCCAATTTCTTATTCGCTTCTTACGCCCGAGTTTGTAGGATTTTGGGAAAACTTCCCGGGGGTCCCCACCCCGAAATTTCTCTCACTTCGGACGCTTAACTTTGGGACTTTAATGAAATCGGGTGCGCCAATTTTTGGGTATAGTCGCGTCCCCCCCCACCGGAAAATTCATTAAAATACCCTAGAGTACGTCGGAGCCCCCCGGGATTTCAAAACGTCCCCCGGGACATTTTACCCCAAACCGTCGATACTTTCCCTTTTTCAATTTTTTTTAAAAAAATACGCTTATCTTTAGTGGGATCACTTTATCCAAACTTACCATCCTTTCTAAATCGTCTTAGTAGCAAAAGCCCTTTCCCAAATTTCCTTACTACCTATTTCCACCGACGTCTTTTTTTCTTTTTTTTTCCACCACTCCCTCCGGTTAACTTATTCGAGGGCATGTATTTTCCCCAATGGCCCTTTTATCCTCGTTAACCCGACTTTTTAAAAAATTTTTTCCCCAACTTATATCTCTTCTCGTATTTTTTTCGGAAAAATTTCCGGAGGCTTCCCCCGTATTTCTTACTATTCCAAAATTTTGTACCAAAAATCCCAAAAAAAAGCCCCCCGGGGCCATCATCTATATACATATACAAAAATATGGTATCGTATCAAAGCCAGGGGCTTCTATTCACAAAGGCCCGAAGATATTAGATTTACTTCTATACTGGGCACGACTTATCACATTTTTTTGTTTACCTTCCCTTTGGGTTCTCAACTTTGCCTTTTAATCGTACCCCTACCTTACTTCATATCCCTTTTTAAAATTCTTTATTTATTGCGTGCTTTGTAACCTTAATCCGGAAAACCCTTCCCCCTTTTTCAATTTTGGTTTCCTGCCGAAATAAAGGTTGGTACGAAGGATCTTTTTTCCCTATAATTTGGTTCTCCCCAGTTAAGATGCCAAAGAAGAGTAACCATCCTAGACCCCCCGGCCTCCCGTTTAAAAAAGGGCCGGCCCCCAAAAACGGACTCCCGGGACACGATTTTGCGAAAACCCCTTTGGGCCCGCCCTGTTTCCGATACCCCCCCCCCGATCTCCGAAGGGTGTGAGGGCACCCGACTTACTTGGGGAAAAAACCCCCCCCGGCCGTCATGGTGCTCGTAGTCAAAAGGGCCCCTTAACCCACCATAAATACCTAATTTTTTTTTTTTGCAAACAACATACGGTATATCCCCAAATCAACATAACTTCTAATGAAAAACCCTAATATCATGGGGAACAATATGACGGGTTATAGAGCCCCTCCAAAAGGACATCTTTTTATACGGGACTCGTTCCGCAAATTCAACATAGTCGGATACCATAGCACACGTGTCAACCCACCCCGGACCGGGGAAAAGGAGCTCGGCCCCCTCCGGGGGGGGAAAACCCTGTAAAGTCCACCCCGGGTGTACCGCGGCATGAACGCGGCCCCCGAAGAAAAGGGGGTGCGAACAAAGTCCCAGTAAAAAGGGCGTGGGAGTAACATAAAAGAAAGAACATTGGGAAAATCAACCGCGGGGAAAATAGAACTATCATAATATCAAAAGGGAACCCCTTTCTAATGTCCCGGGGGCCCCAAAACATGCTTTTTTTTTTTTCCTTTTTTTGAAAAAAAGAACATTTCTTTTCATGAAAAGAAAACATTATTATGTCATATCATGTTATATAAAGATAGCATATCCTATCATAGCATAAAGGGGAAAAAATGTCAGGGGATAACATCATGTCTAGCATAGCGTATCTGTCATAAAATAGCGTATCTGTCATAGCATAGCGTATCATGTCATAGCATGGCGTATCATTTTCATAGTGTAGTGTATCATGTCATAGCATAGCATAACTGCCCCTAAAATAGCATATCATGTCGCCGGTGCCCCAACAACGTCGGCCGCCCCCATGCGCCCTTTCGTCGGCTCGGGCCCTATATCCCGCGTCCGGGGATCCCGCGTCCGGGGTGATAACGCCAATTTTTAAGGGGGCAATGAAACATGTTTCCCTTCCCATTTCCCCCCATATATCCCCTTCCCCCCCGTCCCCTATTCAGTGCTATCAACGGAAAACAATATTGGGGAAAAACATGAAACGAATCCCCGGACATCATAAACGTTGGTTCTATACTTGAAATGCTTTAAAAATAGTGTCCTAACCAAGGGAAAAAAATTAAAAACCAAGAACTAGTTTAACACTTTCATATTCCCTTAAGGGGGTTTTGACTTAAGGCTCTTAGTCATGGAATCATTCTCTCATACTTATCCCAAAACATATATTTCCAAAATCCTTTGTTATCTTATCATCAGGAAATATTCTCTTAGAGTAAATTTCAAAACTTATCGTTTGATAACGGAACAATAAAAACCAAAAAGGGGCCCACCTCAAATCAAATGAGGTGGCGTACACAATTTACACAAGTTACATTCTAAGACGTCATTTATGGGAGTTTTGAGGCTTTTTGGGGCCCTTTTTTTTGCGAGTTTAGATGTTTAGGTAACTTTCCCCCTTTTTTGCAACATCTTAATTCTTTTAGAATTTAAAAAAAAAGGGGTTTAAATTTTAATCTCGGGTTTCTAGGGAAGGGGGAAATTTTCCCCAAGGGGGTGTCCAAACCTATTATGCCTAGGACATGCCAAGAAGAAAGAGGGGAAAACCCTTTCATACCTTTTCCGCCCCTTTCTTTTCTCCCAAAACCCAGCCCAAATTAAAAAAATCTACAAATTGGTCACTTTTCCAAACATTAATTAGAAATCCTTAAAAACCAAATCTTGAATCAACATTTGTCTAAAAATTTTCGGCGCATTTCCGAAAAAGCGCCATCCCCAAAATTCCCCCCTCGGAAAACAATCTAAAAAACAACCAAAACCGAATTTATGGGAATATCAATAATCAAATTTTAACATGTTCAAAACATTCCACCCCCAAATCTTTAAATTAAGAACCCAAAAACCTATGTCTTTCTTGAATCCATAACTATATCACCAATTCCATATATTAACAACATGATTTCTCACAAATTCAAGAAAAATACATTAAGATCACATTAACCTTAAAAACGGGCAATTCGACTCCCCTTTGAGTCATCAAAAATTCATTTTTATCACACAATCCACAACAAACAACAACCAAAATACTAAATTTAAAAATTTTATTCCGTTTCCCTTTTCTCCAAAAAGGGTCACGGGTTCATCAACACCATAATTCAATAAATTTCATTCATTTCAACACACTACAACATGCTCAAAACGTTCTTTAAAAATATCAAACCCAAAAATTAAATAAAAATTATTCGTCATGCCTACACCAACTACACTACACGGCTATCATCCAAAACTCCCAAATTTTTTTTATTCTCATCTACTTTCCCTACCACAACATGCACAAACATCTATAAAACATACAAGGAAGATCAAAACTCCCTTCTTTAAAATTCTCCCCCTTTCCGGGTAGGGTGTACCTTGCCAAAACAAATGGGTTTTTTTATTCCAACGACTACTCCACGTCGTAGAGGACCCTTCCAAATTTGTGGAGAAACAAGGAGAAAATAATTTTCCTCTTTCAAATTTTCCCTAGGTCATGTTTGGCCATGAAGTGGGCCGAACCCCCCCCTTTTTTTTTCTTTTCTTAAATTTTCTAAGCTTTGCAACTTAAGAATATATCTTGCTTGGCCAACAAAATATACATATTTTTTTGGCACATGGGAAAACCCCTTGTTTTTTTTCAAATTTTCTAGAATTTTCCCGTAGTCCCAAAAATAAATTCTGGCCCTTTCTTTATCACCTTTATTTTATATATATATATATATTCAACCTTTTTCATAATATGAGATGGACACATAGCCCCCCCTTTAAGGCTAGAGACAATTGGCTGATGTGTGGGCCCCCCACCCCTGGCCTTTTATGGATATTTTATGAAAAAAAATTTTAAAATTTTAGCCCCCCCTTCTCCTTATTCCAAATTTACCCTTAATGCTCCCCTTAAAAAAAGGGATAAATACGCAACGTATACATTCTAAAAAAAAAAAATTTTAACCTTATCCTTAACTTCCCCCCATTAACTCGGGATATTCACTGTACAAAAATGCGAGGATCACAAAGGGCCCCCTCTTCCCCCCAAAAAATATATACATATGCCCAAAAAATATATACCAAAAAAATCCCCGGACGGAAGGGGAATCCCGGAAAGGGGGAAAAAGGTGTCCTAAGCGGAAGGGGATCACCAAGGCCCGGGGTCCCTCCGGGTGAACCCCGCCCCGAAGAAAAGGGGGGCCAAAACGAAATGCCGGTATGTAAAACGAAAAAAAAACCACAATAAATAAGGAAATAGATATGATAGCGAAAGTCAAAAGTATGTAATTAAAAAATAAGTCATGCAGGGTTTTAGAACGATGGTCGCCCGCCCGTCGATGGCGCCCTACCACGCTCCACCGAAAGTTTCATATCCCCTTAACCCCGACTATCCCCGTAACACTCAAGCCAAGTAACACCATACAGATAACCCCAAATAAAAAACCCCCCGGGCTTTCAAGGGGAGCTCGGGGAACCGTCCAAGTCCACCGGAATATTCTTTAACGCGCACGAAATAAAACCGGGCCCCGGGATGGGGTGAACGAGGCAATAACCTAAGAGAGCGGAGTGGACGCTCATTGTATAAAATCATAATCATCACTATTAAGTAAATAAGAAACCCATAGGGGGAAGTCAAAGTGGAAGGTATTAATTTTTCCCAAAAAAAATTCCCTAAGGGAGCATAAAAAACCCCCGGGGCCCCACGGACGGGGGGGGGGCCCCCCCCGGAGCCCGACTACGAGGTTTAAAGGGAAATTTTGCCTTATGAGCTCACAATTTTTTTTGGGGCTTTCCCGGGGCTCGTATGCAAAAGTTACGGACTTTTTGAAGTTGGGCCCCCTTTTGTAGTCAAAATTTTTCTAAGTTTTAAAATTCCCAATCATTTGAAACATAAGAAATCTTAGTTTGAATACGTTGAATAATTTTTTTAAAAACGAAAAAAGTCCATCTGTTTCCGGTTTTTAAGAGTGAATAACCCGGGGCCCCGGGCAAAAAGCCTAAAAAAAGACAAGAAGCCAAAGACAAAAAAGTAACCCCTTTACATACCCCCTTCCGCTCGCAAGATAAGTAAACCCTTTCAACTCTCGGCAACTTCAAGATCACATAACGCCAAGTATGTAAACATTGGTCGTACGCACTTAGGCATTTAATTCCAAACGAACATTAATTTCTCGAAATTTGGGCACCCCCCGTAAATACCCCAACCCCGAGATTTCAACTGGGCCCAAATTTAACAACAACCCAACAAACAAAAAACTACAACATCAATAATCAATTCAAAATTTTCATTTAAAACATTAATTTCCCAAATTTCCCAAAAATTCCAACACTAAACACATATTGCTACATTTAGGGACATTCCAATATATTCAACTAACCTCTATAATCAAATTAACTTTAAACGCCCCAACGTTCAATTACTAATCCGCCCTTTTCAAACCTATAAAAAGAACACTTTAAGCAATTCTTAAAATTTTTTCAAACAATCCCAAAAATTGTTCCAATTTAGTCGAAATTGCCCCCAAACCCGAAAAACAACACCTCACCCCTTTCCCTTTCTTTCAATTTCATGGTTTCATAACAAAATTTATGCATTAACAAAGTCATTTCTCTTAAGTACAAGATTTTGCATTAATCGTACAATGACTTCCAAAAAAAGCCCGCATTCTTCAAAAACATCAACGGGATCACCCAAGACTCTTAGCCCATATAAAACTCACAACGACAACAACTAAGGCCTTAAATAACATTTGCTCTCCTTGGCCAAACATGGCCTACTTCGGCCATTAAAAACACTATATATATGATTCACATTCATTCAACAAAACTACAACAACAAGGAAACATGCACATATAATTCAAGCTATCATTCCAACAATAAAGAAAGACGGCCCAAAACCCTGCTCTCCTCCCAAAGGTTCAACCCAAAACATAGGTTTTAAAGAATTTCATTCATGTTTGCATACTACACATGTCCCCACCATTCCAAAACTAAAGGAAGATTAATTCTTACCCCTTTTCTTCCCCTTCACACGCCAACTAAGGTGGTTTAATAAGAGAAACGGGGGTGGGTTATTGATCCAACCAACACCTCCACGTTAACGAGCACCCTTGAATTAGTTGTTTTGCTAGAAGAACCAATTTTTTTTGGGAAAAGATTTCGGTCTTAATTTGCACCCCCAAAGGCCCAAGCTCCTCCTCTTTTTCTTCTCCTTATTTTCTTTATTTTTCTAGAAATAGAAGAGGAGAAAGATGACTTAGTCATCTTTTTAAGTTGCCAAAAAAAATAATTCATGTGGCCATGGCCCCAAATTGGGGGGGACCACTTTTTTAAATTTCCTTTAAATTTTGGGGTTTTCTTAATTCCTTTTTGGGCCCCCAAAAATTTCCCTTTAAAGTTTTCATGCTAACAAAGTCATATACCACTTATTTAAAACAAAGTCATGATTAAAAGAAAATCCCGGGGGTTCTTTTCCCGGGAAAAGTCTTGAATCCTAACTTGTCATATTACACTTGGGTTATCCCGTTGTTAAAAATGGGGATAAAACCTCCCCGTTACTGGAGAGAAACGGGGTCGAAGAAAAAAAGGGGTTCCTACAAAAATTGTCCGATATATAAGGCAAAAAGAAAGAACATCAATAACCCAGAGGCATAAAAAAGGAGCAATCGAATAAGGGAAACATGAACATCATACACTTTTTCACTTTTAAAACTTCTTTTTTCATATATACAAAAAGTATAAGTTGCCCGTAAAAGGTGCGGTGTGATAATCAATAAATTTGCAAAAGCATTAGCCCGTCCGGGCCTCCCGCATCCGGGTAAAAAATTAATTTTTCCCAAAGGGTTCGCCCTACCCCTTTCCCCCGGGGGTTTTTTAATTTTCGATTGCGTGGGCCCGGCCATATAGGCGCGGGGGTGTTTTCATCATATACTTATTACATAATGATTATCATAATATGCTTATCATATATGCTTGTCATAACCAATACGGTTTTTTGGACCCTTATATACCATTCTGATCTAGAAACTTAGCTAACCCATACTTTTCCCCGGGGGGGACGAAGGTCGTGGACCCCAAATGTCATTATGAGCATTCTTAAGTATTACGCATACTCGCATGAAGGAACAAGCATAAGGTGAGTGTGCATAATGATCAACACCGTTAGGATACATATATTACATCATTTAACTAGCAGGAGCATCGTATCGTAGGCTATAGCATTTCTAGACTTTAGGCTACTATCGTATTCATGATTTCGTCTCGTATCTCTTCCTCGTATAGCTATTCATGAGAAGGGCTCTTAACTTTCTTGGAGATGGAGCATTCATAGTAAAAGAAGAATTTCATGCCATAAGACTCATGTCTTAGAAAAGAAGAGCTAAGCCTCACATACCTTTGTCGTTTAGCTATTCTATCGCTTGCTCGTTCTCCTTTAATGCACTCGTTTACCTTGATAGATTCGTATCGACATTAGATATATCATCGTGAAAACATACTTACTAAAGCTATAGAAATTTAGGCGGCATTTCCTTTGTTTATACTACTTTCCACCATATTCCATATCGACTCGACATTTATAATAATCATCATGATATCACCTAACAACAATTGTCATTCATTCATATGATTCGCATCTCATAATTTCACTTGATTTTCATAATTGTGACTAAAGTCCCTCGTCGTATTCTTTCATATCCAATACTTATTTCATGTTCTATAGGTCATTTATAACGTATTTATATCATCAACATATTCATTTTCATGATTCAATCCAACCACCGTTTCAAAATGACATTATTCATCCATTCGATGACCCATTTGTTATATACTTCTACAATCCATGAGTCTTAACTTAGTAATACTTCAAATAGCATGTAAAGGTCATGAAACTTACCTTAAATACTAGAGGAACAAGCTTTGGATGATATTACACCTTTTCACTTTAAAACACTGTTCATATCTCTTGGGTTTTCTTGGTTTGGATGACTTTTAATGGGTTTCCTTCACTTGATTCTCTTGATTTCTTGTTGTTGATCCTTGATTTCTAGTGATTTCTCATGGATGAGATGTTTGGAACTCTCTGAGGGTTTCTTATGTTGTGGGGGTGAAGTGTGAAATGAATGAAATGAAAAGGAAAGGTCCATATATAAAATTAAGTTCGACCACAGCGAAGTATGCGGACCAACATACGGTGGTGTAAAATCTCTTGTGCCGTATATTGGACAGCTTTATCGGTCCGATCAGATCATGACAACGGGTGGATCTACGGGCCGGACATGCGATCCCGTAGATATTATGCAGCCGATGTGTGCAGCCGTGTGTCTGTCCGATTCTCCCAGTACGGTTTCGTCATTCCGTTTGATCTTCGATCCTTATGGACCCCTTCTTAACCCTTGTTCAACGCTAATATCATTCAAGGATGTTGTAACTTGTCACACCGACCTTCTTTGGATGTGATGGGCACCGACCCTCCTCGGAGTCGGCGAACCCTTAACAACGTTAGCGAATTCTTAAAACTTGTCATTTCGAAAAATTTTCGAAAACATGAAACTTTTCAAACAACATACGTGTACGGAAATACAAACTACGATTAACATTTACAAATTATTCGCACTTCCCGACGCACTATCAAAAGACACCGCTCGAAAGTCTCTAACATAGCAAAAACCCAGACACAACACTTTGACGAACACTCCGAACCGAGGGGAGTCGCAATTCCGGGGAACAATTTTAGCAAGTCTCCTCTTCATCCGTGCCGCGGGGAAAACGACCGGAAGGAGGGTCAAATATGTACCGAGTATGAAAAGATTAAAAGCGTAAATCGGCAAACAAAGCAAGCTTAGGTTACCCGAAAGGATTAAATATTTAAAAAAAAATAGTCCTTCGACCGTTCCCGCGAAAAAAATATGTTTTTTTTACTTTTCCCCGATAATAATAATAATAATAATAATAATAATAATAATAATAAAAATAATAATAATAATAATAGTAATAATAATAATAATAATAATCCTTCGGTGTCCCCCTTTTCGAAACGTTCCCCCGGGGCCCCCGAAGCGGCCCCCGAATAAAAAGGGCCCCTTCGGCATCCCGCCCAAACCGCCCCCCGCCCCACGACATGTCCCCCCGACAAACCCAGCCCTTGGGGCATGTCACCCCGGGATACGGCTCCCCCGGGGCCCCCACGGGAGCCACCGCGACATAATACTAATCCACCCCCGGGGCATATTAATTTTAGTAATAATAATAATAAAATATCGCACCCCTTCGGAGGGGGTTTTTAAAAAATTTTTTTAAAAAATATCACACCCCCTTGGGAGGGTTTTGTACGACCCCCTTCGGAGTGGTTTTAGAAAAGCCTTAAAAAATAATATATCACCCCCCTTTCCCCATGGTTTTAGAAAACTAATAAGGTACGCACTCCCTTCGGGAGGTTTTTGAAAAGTTTTATAAAAAGCACACCCCTTCGGAGTGGTTTTGAAAAGTTTTATAAAATATCATTTAAAAGGGCAATGAAGTTCCAAGGCAATTCGATTACACCAAGGTTACGCTTTGAGCATTTTTCCAACCGATAAAAATTCTAGTTAAATGACCGAAGAATAGGCTCCATTTCGAAGGGATTTCGATAAAATTTAAAAACCCCCCGAGGCTCAAATTCAAGCCTAGTATACCTAGGACACCCGAAGGAAGGATACCACATCCCTTTTTGGGACGCTTATGCTCGCTCAATTCGCCGTTTCCCCGACCAAAGGTCATTTTTACCAATTGTCAATAGAGACCTTTGCCTTCAACTCTTCCATTCTTCACTTGTCACAAAAATTTGGGTTTTTCCGAATACAGCCCCGAGAATTAGGCTGGGCCCATATCAACAAAAACCAAACTAACAATCATAATGACAACATCCATAATCAATTCATAACGCATTCTAGGCAACTGCCCATATTTCAAGACAATTCAACATTATGCTATGCGACCCGAAATCTTCCAATTAATGAATACCAATAATGCATTTTTTTTCTTTCAAATTCATAACTAAAACCCAAATCCCATGTTTTATAACATTATGCTTACAATTTCAAGAAACATAACAAAATCACATTATTTAAAAACCTTTAACAACCATTAGACTTCCTTTTGATAATCAAACTTTCATTTTCATAAATAACCACAACAATTAACAAAAAAAATATTACATAATATGAGCTCAACAAGCTCCACCAAAAAACCCTAACGGCCAAACTCCAACTTTGAAGGTTTCATAATTTTCCATTCATTCCAACATACTATAACAACCAACATGTCAATTGAATTGATTCTTCACCTCTAAACATACAATACATATGACGGCCAATCTCAACAAACATGACTCAACTTCAACATCCATATTTCCATGTTTTTTATTTTTTTCCATGCACTATAACACGCCAAACCCACAAAACAGAAAAAGAAATTAATCCCCTTTTCCTTTTACTATCTTCATGTTTAAGCTTGTCTTTACAAACAAGGGTTCCTTCCTTCCAACAAATACTCCACAAGATAAAGGACCTTCCATTTAGTCACAAACTAGAAGAAAAATAATTTTCCATGACCCCCTTTAGGGGGTTTCGGCCACCCCTTCATTCAACCCTTCCTCTTTCTTCCATCTTGTTCTTCCATTCTCTCCAAGTTTTTGAATTAAAAATGAATGGTCTTATTTCATCACTTATACATATATATATATTTGATACACAAACCATACCAAGGGTGCCACATGTCCCCCTTTGGACTTTTTTTTTCTCCTTTTTTTCTTTTTTTTTCTAGAATTTTTTTGCATGAAATGATAAAATATTTAATTATCATCTTATATTTACCATATATAATCACGGGCCCTAGGGCCCATCCCCCCTTTTTCATTTCATGAAATTTAAAAAAAAAAAATTCCATAAGATTTGGTCCCAAATTTTTTCCTTAATGCTTCCTTCCAACAAAATCATAAACCATTTGTCGTAAAACAAAGTCGAGAGATAACCTTGTCCATAATTCTTCGCAACCAACTTAAAAATATTCCGACGTGCAAAACGGGATAAACATTTTCCCCCCTTTAGAACATTCGTCCCGAATGTTCGACGGGCGACAGGTCTCATAAGCACCCGGGGGAGCTTTTTTTTTATAACTACGCCCTTCTATTATCTTTTCCCTACCCAAACTTCTCTTTCTCTTTTTCCTTCTACACCTCCATCTTCAAAAGGTTTCTCGCCACTCGATGTTTTTCAGATTTCCCAACGCTCAAACACCATCCCGATTTTATACGTTATTTTTGGTCTTTCCGACCTTGTTCCCTTTGGTTCCATAGGGAGTTTCTTTTGGGCCCAAGCATCCACACCAAACATACTACCGTATCAATGTTCCTATTTCATCCTTACATTCCTCTCACCCCTTCCCCCTTTGGGGCGACTATACCATTAACCATTCATCCCTATTTTTTTCCCGGACAGAAATCTTATGCTACCTTTAGTTGTTAAACCACCTTTAACCGTAGGTTTTCCCCCCTCCCTTCTCTTTTCCCAAACCCCTGCTCAGGGTTCCTCTTAGGCCTCCAACCATCTTGTACCTTCTATTTTCCCATTTGTTTCGGATCATCGTGTAAAATTTTTGGGATACTTCCCGGGTCACCCATCATGAAATTGCCCCATCCGAGCACGCTTAACCCCAAAACTTTAGTGGGAAATTTTTTTCCAACGTATAATCGCGTCCACTTTCAAAGCCCCTTTTACGTAACTGGGGGCCCCCCAAAATTTCCGAGCCGAGGCGTGTTCGCAACACGTCCTTTCTCCCCCCAATTACCGTTTTGCCCCTTTTATTTTAATGTTCACCTTCATTTCCCTTCTCCCCGACTTACTTTCGAGGGACTTCAAGCACCTCATCCAACATGCCTCGTCCGCACCGTTGTTTACCACCGATTTTTTAAGGATGCCATAGGTCGCTTTCGTCGACGTCGTCCTTTTAAACCCAAATGGGGGTTAGTACAAGGGGCTTCCCTCCCATGACCGGGGTCTATCGCACGATCTTAAATATGAAAGAATAACAATTCTTAGATAGAAAGAAGGTCCCAATCCCTAGATGCCCCGAGCCCTTTTTTATAAATGGCGAACACACCATAAACAAGGCTCTACCAACACTTTGCAAAACCCCTGGACCAAAATGCCTGAACCCCTTTTTTCACACCCCCACCACGGGGGGGCACCCCCTCTCGAGCAAACCCCTTAAAAGTTCCACTTTAAAACCGTCTTTTTGAAAAATTTTTAAAAAAACATGAAACTTTTCAAACAACACTATTATCCGGGAAAAACAAACCGATTAACATTTTAAAATTTTCGACCCCCACGACTATCCACGGGGCAACGTTCGCAAAATCCTAACATATGCTAAAACCAGACACGAACACTTTGACCCCGCAAACTCCGAACCCAGGTGGAGTGCCTCCCCGGGGAAAAACTTTAAAGCCCCTTCATCCGGGTACCCGGCAAAAACCCCAAAAAAGACAAAAGACGGGATTAAAGCAAAAAAAACAAAAAACACAAAAAAGGCTTAGGGGTTTCCCGAAATTAAATATTTAAATAAAATAGTCCCCCACGGCCCCTTCGGGGAAAAAGAGGCCCCCCGGGAGCCCCTCCCATAATAATAATAATAATAATAATAATAATAATAATAATAATAATAATAATAATAATAATATAATAATAATAATAATAATAATTCCCCTTTGGGGGGACCCCCCCGAAAACGTCATTCCCCGGTTTCCCTTTGGGACACGCCCCTAAAATGCGGCCCGCAGCCGTCCAACATACGTTTATCCCGGCCCCATCGGACATGCGGCCCCGAAAAATCCTACCCCCGGATGTCACTCCGGCATAGGTCCCCTGACGGGGATGCCCTGCGAATAAATAATCCAGCCCCCTTCCCCTATTAATATTATAAAAATAATAATAAAATATCGACCCCTTCGGGGGTGGGTTTTAAAAAATTTTTTAAAAAATCACACCCCCCGGGGGGTTTTGTACGACCTCTTCGGAGTGGTTTTAGAAAAAATTAGAAAAAATATATCACAATTTGGGGGGTTTTAAAAAATCAAAATAAGGTATCAACTCTTCAGCGGGTTTTTTAGAAGTTTTTTAAAATAGCACACCCCTTTGAGGGTTTTGAAAAGTTTTATAAAATATCACTTAATAGAGTCATTTTAGAAGTTCCAAGGCAATTGAACATTCCCGTTACACGTTTTAGATTTTTCCAAACCCGAATAAAATTCTAGTTCAATTGCACGTGAATAGGCCCATTTCGAATTTGGGTTTCGAAAAAAAACCCCCAGGCTCAAATTCAAGCCTAGTATACCTAGGACATGCCAAAAGAAAGAGGGAACCCCATACCTTTCGGACGTCTTATGCTCGCTCAATTTAACCGTTTTCCCCGAATTTTAAGGTCATGTTTTACCCAAGCAAAGAGACCTTTTTTCCTTCAACTCTTCCATTCTTCACTTGTCTACAAAAATTTAAAATTCCTCCGTAAATACACCGTCCCGGGAAATTTGGCTCGGCCCATATCAACAAACCAAACTAACAATCAAATGACAACATCCATAATCAATTCATAACGTTCTAAAAGGGAACTCGCGCCATATTTCAAGACAATTCAACATTATGCTAGCGACCCAAATCTTCCAACTTAAGAAACGACAATAATCTTTCTTTTTCAAATTCATCAACTATAACCACAATCCCAGCTTTATAACATTATGCTTACAATTTCAAGAAACTATAACAAAATCACATTATCTTACAAATCACCCAAACCAATGCTTTATTTGGGTAATCAAACTTTCATTTTCATCACATAATCCACAATAATTAACAACCAAAATATTGCATAATATGAGCTCAACAAGCTCCACCGAAAAAAAGCCCCACACCCAAACTCCAACATTGGGGTTTATAATTTTCCATTCATTCCAACATACTATAACAACCAACATGTCAATTAAAATTGATTTTTTACCTCTAAACATAAATACATAGCACCCAATCTCAAAAACATGACTAACTTAACATCCATATTTCCATGATTTTTTTTCTTTTCCATACTATAACACGTCCAAGGACCACAAAACATGCAAAAAAAGAATTGAATCATACCTTTTCCTTTACTATCTTCATGTTTTGGGAAATTGTCTTTCAAAACAAGTGGTTCCTTCCCTTTCCCAAAAACTACCCACAAGATAAAGGACCTTCCATTTAGTCACAAACAGAAAAAAAAAATTTTCCTTTACCATTTTGGGGGGTTCCCAAAATTTTCAAATTTTAACCCCCTCTCTTCTCTCCATCTTGTTCTTTCTTCTATTCTCTTTCCAAGTTTCTTTAATTAAAATGATGAATTGTGTCTTATTTCATCACTTATACATATATATATATATATTGATACACAAACCATACCAAGGGGGCCACATGTCCCTCCCGGACGTTTTTTTCTCCCTTCTTCTTTATTTTTCTAGAATTTTCTTGCATAAATTGATAAAGATGATTTAATTATCATCTTATACTTACCAAAATAATGCAATGTGGCCCATGGCCCCTCCCCCTTTTTTCATTTCATGAAATTTTAAAAAAAAATTTTCCCTAAGCACTCTGGTCCCAAATTTTTCCTTTAAAGCTTCCCTTCCCAAAAAAATCATAAACCATTTGTCGTAAAACAAAGTGGAAAATAACCTTTTCCATAACCGAACCCAAATTAAAAATATTCCGACGTGCAAATGCGGGATATAACATAACTCTTCCTTGGGGGATCATTTATACGCCAAACCAATACTGTAAATTTTCATCCGATAATTAACTTGTATCTCGCCTTTCTTAACAACCTTTTCAATCCGAATGCCTTCGGGGAAACTTAATTAGAGTCATCACATACTATTTTGTTGTCCGTACTTCATATTCGTCATGTCCTTTGTTAGCCTATTCATCGACGATAAGGAAAATTTTGGGTAACAAAGATTTTACTTGATTTGAGAAAGACGAAAAGTATGTTGTTCTTTGAAAACTTT
>NW_026716449.1:0-19635 GCF_029784015.1 Lycium ferocissimum
CCACGGGCCCCGTCCCTCCTTATGTAAATCATACCTTATAGTAGCAGGGCCCTGGGTGTCGGGGGGGGTTTCGCTGTCCCGGTTTTTTTTTTTAAATTTTCTGGCCCTTGCGACTTGTTTTGGATATGTTACGATATATAAAATTTTTGAAGCAAATGGACTTTGTTTTTCCCGATTTTAAACTTAGTTAAATGAACCTTTTGGAATGTCATTTTTGAGCAAAAATAAGTGACGGGGGTCAAGTTGGCCATGCCGCCCCCGGGGTGGGTCGGAAAAAAGGGGTTTGGAGATGGTTCGACATGTCCACGAGTCTAGTGGGCCCGTTTATTAGGGGGGTTTGGTATCTAAAAAAGTGAGGCTACGGACAGAAGGTGTTATTCCTTCTTTCAGCTAAAAAGGAATAGAGTTGTTTTGAAGTCCTTAATCTAAAATTTGTAGATTTAAAAGAAGACTTGGAAGATAAAGGACGTGCAGGGAAAACGCAAAAGGGAAACCCAGCCGCCCCCCCATCCACCAAAGCTAAACCAAGGGGAAACAAGCACGGGATTCCCTCCCACCTCCCGAGGAGCTGAGGGGAACCGATCTACCCCCGCCCAAAGACTAGACCGTACCTTTCCCCCCCGCCAATGCCCCGTGGTCGAGATGAAAAGGAGAGCTTTCCGTTTTTGACCCATATTGCTACCAGGTCACGGCGGGGGCCGCGAGTATTCGAAAGGTCCCGCTGCCGAGATTTTCAACACCCCCGATTTCCCAAACCGAGCCTAAACCGATCCTCAAGAGTTTAAGAAGATGCACGACTTTAGATGTGCGGCGCCCCGCCCCGGGTTGAAATCCGGGAAGGGGCGATTAAGTTCCCCACGGAGATTATCGAGGATGGGGGTCCCTCCGCCGACTTGGCAGAGTTCTCGAGCCCTTTTTACGCCATTATAGCCACCCCAGTGGGCGGGCGGGTTCATAGGTTCCTCTCAAAAGGGGGGTATGTCCTTTTGAGAGATAGGTGGAGTTTGATTTTAGCCGAAGCCCATTCATTGGGAGGGAAGGAAGAGTAGTTCACCGAACGGGGCCGTGGGTTTGGTGAGGTTTGGGGGCGAGCGAGCAAAGTATGGATATAACTTGATTCGCATGCTTGGGTGAGATCGAGGGACCCCCAAAGGGAGCCCGGTAGAAAAGCCCCAAGAGGCTGGAAAGGTCGAGAGGTTCCACAAGAGACTAAACCCCAAAGAAGTGCGTCCACGCTCGGGGTCTCCGGGGGAGACTTCCCCCAGAGACAAGAGTTCGGACGGCGAGCGAAAAGGGGGCCCAGCAGAGGGACGCTCATCCCGAGGGGGACTTGGGGGGAAATCCCTGTAGGACAAAAGGGCATCGGGGGTAGATTGGGGGATCCGAGACACTAGGATACGATCCTACTTGGCACACCTACCGACTTACATCCAAGGCCAAGATATGGAACTTCAAGCTCTAAAAACCGAGGATGATAAAGTAAGGCTAAGGCCGGGGAGACCCATACAAGCCCCACAACGAGGCCTATGACGGGGGGGGGGCCCTTTTTGGGAAGGTTGGGGCTACTGTAAAAAGGACCAAATGCGCAAAGTGGCCAAACGTACAAAAAGGGACATTTCGCAAATTAGCCATGTGCAAATTTGGGACAAGGCCTGATTTGGCTTTTTGTGCAAAAAAAAGGTTATATGCTTGAAAAAGAAGGCCATGCATGCAAGGTTGAAGAGGGCCATCTAGCAAAGGGGCGTTTTGGGGGCTATAAAGGGCCCAAATTTTGAATTGAAAAATTACACTAAGAAGACTAGCCAAACAAGGCCCTTACTTCTTTTTGGCGGTACAGAATTGCCTATTAGTCTTCTTTACTTATTTTAATATAGCTTGTTTTTATTTCATTACTTAGATTTTGGTTTAGAATTATGATACTCTAAATTGATGATAAAATTTGGGAGATTCTGGGCTATTTTAGTCAATATGGGGGGAATCCTTTGTTGGTTTTAACCTTTTTTTCCCTTTGATATTAAATTAAGAAAATTCCTTAAAGGAAATTAAAAATCAATCTCTTACCTAAAATGTCAAAAGAATGGTTTTTTTAAAAGGATGGATTTGATTGGGGGCCTAAGTTTAATATACTTAGGTTTGTCCAAAAACCCCCTTTAATTTTGTCTTACTTTTATCCTCTATTTCTCATCCCTTTTCTTCGATCATTTACTTTTCCGCGTTTGAATCGATTTGGTTTCATTCCCAAATCGATTCGTTATCTTTTGGACGGCCTAAATTTAAAATTTTGTTTCAACAAATCTTTTTTTTGGATTTGATTCTAAAAAAAAAAAAAAAAAAATTCGAAATTAAAAAAAAAAAAAAACAAATTCGAAAATTCAAATTCGTGTTTGAATCGCCCATTTTTGGGTTGGGGTTTTGATACTTTTTACCCCGGGGAAGTTCCCGGGTTTTTGGACCATTTTCTTCACCATTTTTTGGAGTTTCCCAAGGTTTTAGAACTTGAATGGGGGTTTTTGGGAAGAAGAAAATTGGGAGTTTTAAAGTCATTGGGGACCTCCAAAATAAAAAGGGTTTAAAAATCCAAAATTTGGGCTGTTTTAAAAAATTTTTTTTATGATCTACCATTTTTGGATTTAACCCTTTTAAGAACTCAAGAATGGAAAATCCGGGTCTTGGATTTGGTTTAAATTGGGTCAAACCTTTTCGTTTTGTTCTCTACATCAAAGAGAACTTAAATCCGAAATTTGGGGGCTAATTTGGAAATTGGGTTAGGGGGGAAAAATTTTGAACCCTTTTTAAAAGACCTTCAAATCTTCATAAGGGAAGACTTTCCAAAGGGCTATTTGATCCAAAAGTTGCCAAATAAAGTTTAAAAAGTTTTTTAGGGCCCAAGTAAGTAAAAAAAAAAACAAATACTTACTCTAAATTTCGATTTTTCAAAAAAAAAAAAAGACTTCCGCCATGTCAACGATGACGTTAATGTTCGACGCCCCCCGAGGGCGTTTTGGGGGGCCCAAAATTTGTGAGAGTGGGAGATTTTGACACTTAGAAAAAATTTTTTAAGTGTTGGAGATTTTGGTCCAACTTTGAGAGGGGATATCTGGGTGTTAAGGGGATTTCGGACGATAATATATGTAAATTCAAGTTCGTAGAGTCTACTTTCCGAATCAACAAGCCGTTCATCAACCAGAGGTCTGTAGAAAACGTTATAGGCGTTATAAAAAAATGCTGAAGCTGTTCCGGGAAATTTTTAAGGTTTTGGGCAAAACTTTCAAAAATTTGTTTAAGTGTTTGGCAAGGTTTGCTCACTTCTTCTTCTCATTTCTTTGATTCTCCTAGCCAATTAAACAACTAGTAATTGATCCTTACTTTATTGTTAACTAGTTCTTGAGTCCGATTATTTCGTGCCAATTCTTTTCAAGCTTTTTTTCATTTTAATATCGTTGAATCTTCTTGGCTCAAGTCCTTTTGTTTTATCGAGTCGTCCGTCTTTTGATTAAAAGAATCTATTCCTCCACAAAGGTTAGCAATTGTTTAGCCCGTATTTCGTACGTTCGAATAATTCCGGGGTAATTGCGAAAAGTTAAGGGGAAGGCCATTTTCCTTCCGTGTTAACGCAAATCGCTTGTAAATATCATAAAAAAACAAGGGGAAAATTGGGAAATTTTGGGAAAATATCACTAGCATGACTTATTGGGGGAAGCCATAGGGCCGTGGGTCCCACCCAAAGGTTGGCCAATTATCTTAAGCCCCTAAAAAAAGGGAGTGGCCATCTTATATTTTAGGGACTAAAAAGTGCATGAATGCAAGGATGACAAGGCAAACAAGACAATTCATAATTCTTCCAACTTAAAGAATTATCTAGAAAAGGGAAAAAAATTTGAGGCAAAATATGGGCATGACCGGCCAGCATGGTCATGTGCCTCATATTAATATATATATATATATATATATATATATATATATATATATATATATAAGCCAAGTGTTCATCATTTTCTCCTCTAGAATATTCAAGAAAGACTTGGAGAAAAGGAGCAACCATTCCCCAAGGGGTGGCCGAAAATGGTGTCCTCAAATTTGAATGGGAAAAATTTTTTTTCTTCTAGATTGTGACTAAATGGAAGGTCCTCTATCATGTGGAGTAGTTGCTGGAAAAGGAAACCATTTGTTTGGCAAGAACAACTTCGGCGAGAGGAGGTGGTTTGGAAGTCAAGTGGGAGAAGGTATGTATTCAATTCTCTTTCATGTGTTATGGATGATTGTAGTATTGTAGAGTGTAGAAAGGGATGAAATATGTGAAAATAGTGTGTATGTGGGGTGTACCCGGGTGGTATATAGGTGTATAGGTGTTGAGTTAATTTTAGTAGTGTTTTGTGGTTGTTGTAATGTATAGGAAAGATGAAAATTCATAAAATATGTTATTATGTGGTGTGGCGAATGGGTGTGGTTTGCAGCCATGGTGACTTAATTTTATTTAGTATTTTGGTTGTTGTGTCGTGGATTTTATGTTGCTAGTAAAAGCTAATGGTCTTAATGAAATTGTAGTATTTAAGACTTCGGTTTAAGCTTATGTAAATTGAATGTAATGTTTTTGTAGCATCAAGATAATGTTGTTAGGTGGGATTGTTAATACGATGTTGTTAGGTGGAGTTCATGAATTTGAAAGAAAAGGAAATGTATTGTTATTGGTTTTTTTGGGATTTGGAAGGTGTTGGAGGATTAATATGTTGATTGAATCGTCTTGAAAGTCATGTAAATTTGAATTGAATAGAATTGAATAATTGTTGGTATTTTTGATAGTTTGGCCGTTGAATTCCTGATTGTTGTTGATTAAAATTGGGAGTTAGAATCTGGGAGGCGCATTTACCGGGGAAATGCGCCGAAATTTTGGTAGACGAGGTTATTTTGAGAATTTATTTTTAGATTAAGTTAACATTTGGTAAATATGACCAAATCGAGATTTTGGTGGATTTACAACTTGGATTGGAGAAGGTAGGAGCGGAAAGAGGTATGTAAGGTTTCACCTTCCTTCCTTGGCATTCTTAGACATAATAGGCTTGAATATGCGCCTCGGGGTGATTCCATTCCTAGAAATCCGAACTTGAATTTCCCTTTTTTCATTCAATGAATAAGAAGTTTGGGGTGTTTTATCGAAATAATTGTTTAAACGTCTCTAACTTGCCCAAGTGGAACCAAGTGATCCTTAGACCTTCATAAGTGACTCAGAAGCTTAACGCTTTTAAATTGTGTACGCCACCTCACCGACTCGAGGTGGGCCCACTATTCCCGAATTCTTCCTATTGTCCATGGGTTATTTCCGTACTATAGTTAATGGAAGTTCTTGGTTATCATTCCGACTACTAAATAATAGCCGTTTTAACAAATCCATTGATTCCAAAGCATGATTCTTCTCCTCCGATAACTAGTAAATGTTTTCCAAAATCCGTATTTTCCCGGAACAAGGTTTAGGCAAAGTAAGTTTTACTACAAGACGATGAACATGTTCTACAATGACATGGATGATGTCACAAGAAAATGTTTAATGATGAATACGACCATGAGATTCTATGATTAAAGGTTCCAAGCTTAGGGTTCCGTGGGCGAGATGAGAACGTTAAGCTATTTCTTGAATTCTCAACTCTATTCATGAATAATGTCTATTTTTAAAGATTCCAAGTATACGAAACAGGCCCTTATGACTGGTTTTATTTTTTTTCATGATATTACTTTTCATTAATAGTCTCCCTTATATTAACGTTCCTTAAGAGGCAAGCCCCTTATTCTATAATAAACGGGGGTTTTTGACCTTACCCTGATGGATACATATTTTCGGGCTCCCCCCAAAAGCCATACCCCCAGATATGAAAATGTATAGTAAGGGGGGGGGGATACTGGAAAGGGGGGGAAACCTTTTCATTCCACGGTCCCGCTTATCACCCCGGACGCGGGATGCCGAGCGGTTTATGGGGGCCCAAGGGCCAAAAGTGGGGGGCGCCCCTTTCGGTGCGTCGATCCTACTTGGCACCCCCTTTTCAAGACTTACATCCGGGCCCAAGATATGAACTTCAAGCTCACAAGCGAGGATGATAAGGATGGCGTGGTTTGGGGGCCCCCAAAAACCCAAAGGGCCATGAGGGGGAGGGGCTTGGGCGAGGCTTTTGGAAAAAAGGGACCAAATGCGTAAAGTGGCCAAACGTGAAATAAGGACACCCAAATTTGGCTACGTGTAAATTTGGACAACCCCCGGATTTGGCTATTTGTGCAAAGGTTATTTTTGGGAAGGCCATGCATGCAAGGTTGATTGGGGGATCAGGGAGGGTTTTTGGGCCCGGTTTGAACCCAATAAATAAAAAAAGGGCCCAAACAAGGCCCTACCTTAAAGGGAGATTGTAATTTTTTATTAGTCTTCTTTTTTAGCTTGTATATATAGCTTGTTTTTTTATTTTCATTCCGAGATTTTGATTGGATGAATTATGTATTGAAACCAAGGGGATATTTGGTTTAGGGTTAGCTTAGTTAAGGGGGATTATTTTGGTTTGAACATTTTTCCATTGATTTCATGAAGGGTTGTTCATTTGGGGATTTAAATTAATTTCCTTGCCTTGATTTCAAATAGCATGGTTTTTTAATAATCAAATTGAGAGGCAGTTTCATATACTTGGTTTTTGGTTCTTATTCTTGGTTTTGCTTTTACCCTTTTTTCCATCCCCCTTAAACCATCCCCAATTTCTGTTATCTTTAATTCCGTTTTTTTGTGATTGATTTGGTGTTTTCCCCAAATCGTTCTATCATTTGGTATAAAAGCGGGTAGAGTGTTTTTTTACAATCCTCTCCAGGTTTAATTTTTTAAAACCAAAAAAAAAAAAAAAAAAAATTAAAAAAAAAAAAAAAAAAAAATGAAAATTTTTTGATTTTTTTTTAGTGTATTTAGGTCAAATTTGATTTCCCTTGATATTAAACCCCTGGGTTTTCAAATTTCGGGATTTGAATTTTTAAGATTACCATTGTAAGTAAGGTTTGAAATGGGGGTCGGGTGAAAGGAGAAATTGGAATTGGTGTGGGTTTGTTTTCTTAGTGAGGAAGCTTAGATCCGGTTTTGGGGAAAAAACAAGTTGATTTGAAGAAATTTGAAAATTTTTCTTTATTTCTGGCATCTTCATATCTTCATGGGGTTTTTTTGCAAAGTTTAAAACAACAAAGGGGTTTAGTGATTCGGAGTTTTTTTGGAGCTAATTTTGTTTGGGGGTTTTTTTCCCAGTTAAGGGGGGGTTAAATTTAAAATTTTTTGAGAAAAATGTTGATTTGAGCATGATTGAGTTTTGGGTGTTCTTGGTGTTATAAGCATCTTCTATCTTCATAGTGAAAAAACCAAAAAATGTTTTTTCCAAAGGCAACTCAAAAATGAAAAAGGGGTTTTTGTCCCAAACGTCCCAAAAAAAAAAAAAACGAAACATTTAATCCAATATTCGATTTTTCAAAAAAAAAAAATTTTCCACGTCATCGCCACGTCATCGATGGCCTCTCGACCCTTTCCCCGGGCCCTGGGGTCAAATTCGGGGTGGGAGTTTTGACACTTAGAAAAAAAAATTTTTAAGTGTTGGCAGATTTTTCCAACTTTGAGAGGAATCTTTGTGTGTCTAAGGAAGGACCCATAATATATCAAATTTCAAGTTCGGAAGTCTACTTTCCGAATCAACAAGCCTTCATCAACCAGAGGTCGTATAAAAAATTATAGGCGTTAAAAATATGCTAAGCGTTCGAATTTCTAAGGTTTTGGGCAAAACTTTCCCAAAAAATTTTTCTAAGTTTTTGCAAGGTTTCTCACTTCTTCTCATTTCTTTGATTCTCCACAATTTAAAAACTAGTAATTGATCCTTCTTGGTTGTTAACTAGTTCGATCCCATTATTTCGTGTCAATTCTTTTAACTTTTTTCATTTTAATTCGTTAATTTCGGTCAATCCTTTTGCTTTATCGAGTCTTTTTTCGATTAACAAGAATTTATTCCTCCACAAAGGTTAGCAATCTTGTTATGTTGATTTGGATTAAAAGGGGTTTTTGACCAACCTGGGAAAGCTCAAAATTGGGGGTAAGTTTTAGGCCCATGACGGGGAGCTTTTTCTACTAATCTTGTTTCTCGTTTTGGGACACAAGAGGGGACATTGGGGGGGAGAAAGGATGTCATCCATATCTTGAGTCTGGGAGAGATTTTAAGGGTTTTGTCAGAAAGGGGATGATTGATGGATAGGGCAGGGGAAAATTGGATGAATTATTTAAACCCAAGGGGGATATTTTAGGGGTTTTTGTTAAGGTGGTTCCATTTTTGTAACCTTTTTCCATTGATTTAGGGGTTGTTCATTTGTGGAACAATTAATCTCCTTGTCTTGATTTCAAATAAGGGTTCATTGATTGAATCCGTGGGGATCTAGGTTTCATATACTTAGGGTTTTTCCTAGATTCATTATCATTAGGGTCTAGTTTCTATTTTCTATTTCTCATCCCCTTCAATTTTCATCCCCTTTTTTGTTTATCCTTAATTCCGGTTTTGGTTTTGATTTTGGGGTTGATACGATCCCACTTGGCACACCTCTTTAAGCCATCCAAAGGCCAAATATGGAACTTCAAGCCCGCGGAGGATGATAAGGATGCGTAAGGTTTGGGGAGCCATACAACCCCCAAAGGGCCTATGATGGGGGGGTTGGGAGGCTTGGGGGCACGAAAAGGGCCCCGCTAAAGGGCCAAACGTGCAAAAGGACATTTCTGAAAATTTGGCTACGGTAAACGGGGACAAGGTCGGGTTATTTGTGAAAAGAAGGTTAGTTAAAGAAGGCCATGCAGAAGGGATTGAGGGCCTTGCGGGAGGGCTTTTTTGGGTAACCCCGAATTTAAGACTTACACCCAAGACACCAAAAAAGGGCCCTTACCATTGGGGAGCATTGAAATTTGCCTATTATCTTCTTTTTACTTGTAAAGGTTTGTCTTTTTTTTTTTCATCGAGATTTTAGTTTGGGATGAATTATGTAAATAAAGGGTGATAGTTTTTGGTTTTGGGTTTTAGTTAAGGTATTCCTGTTAGTTGAACATTTTTCCATTATTTATGAAGGGTTGTTCATTTGGTTTAATTAAATTTTCCCCTTGCCTTGTTTTCCCCAAATAGCATGGTTCTTTGAATTGAATAAAATTTGAGATTTCAGTTTTTATCTTGGTTTGCTCGGGTTCTTATTCTGGGTCTTGTTTTTATCCTCTATTTCTCACCCCCTTTCTTCAATTCTCATCCCCTTTTCCGTTATTTTTAAAAGCTTTTTTGGATTGTTTTTGGTTTTTTCCCCCAAATCGATTGATCGAGTTTGATACTATGATCTTTATGACACTTGTACTATGATCCCTATGATATCGATACTATGATACCTAGATATTTTTGATATAACAGAATGACATAAATTCTATTTTCATGTCTAGAAAAGAAATTTTCCCTTTTTTTCCCCAAAAAGGGAAAAAAACAAGCATGTATGGTATCCGCCCGAGGCATTCACTTACGGGTTACCCTTTTGTCTTAGATCGCCTATATTTCCCGATGAATTCTATGTTCATTTCTTACTATATTACTATTCACCCCATACCGACATTGCTCCACGCCCCTTTTCCCGGGGTGTTTCATGCGCGTACAGATTACGCCAAAGACGATGCCGGGGAGTTGGCATTTCCCTTTTCCGGAAGTTTTGGGGCAAGATCCATGCTATGATGTCAGTTCGAGAGAACTTTTCCCACAGCCGGGGGTGAGTTCCGAGACGGGCCCCATAATATGTTATTATGTTTTGGTCACGGCCCTTAAAGATATAGTCTTTACTTATGAAAAAAAAAAAAGAGTATACCCTGTATCTTTTTCTTAATTGATTCACGAGTTTACATATGTAATAAAAGTCGGGCCGGGTTTTGCGCCCCCAGGGGTGGGGCCCATCACACCCTAGGTCGGGGGGGACAAAGTGGATCGGGGGAGGGCGGTTAAGGGTTTTCGCAAAGTCGGTCCGGGTCCCGTTTTGGGTGAAACCCCAATTTATCGGGGGGCGCGGGGGAAGGGAAATTTTTACCCTTTTTTGTCTTGGATCGTGCGAAGGCCAAGTCATAAAAAAAGGACTTTCCTTTAAAGGCCGGACAAAAAGGGAATCCGAGGGAGTCCGGAAATTGTTCTATACTCGAATGAAAGTTCGGACCCGGGAAACTATGTAGGTATTTTGGATTGCGATATCTATGATAGATTTGGATAAGAGGGGAAGAAAAGGGGGCCAAAAGGGTCGTCCCAAAAGGAAGGGGGGGGAAGGAAATACGAAAAGAAAAAACGAATGCGACGTTTCAAAAAAGGGGTTGGGGTTTGGCACGACGACGAAGGTGCGTCACTCCCCGGGAACCCGAGGGCCCAGGACAAAATAGTTAGTCAAGGGGGTGAACATTTGGAACTAAAAAAGGGGGAATAGTAATTACAAAAAAGGGGCGTGTTATGAAAATGTTTTTAACAAAAAACTTTGACTTCTCCAAACGAATAAAGGTATGAGGAAGTGGACGCGATGAACGCATTAAGGCACCGGATTTTACCAAAGTTTGAGGTTAAGCGTGCTCGGGGAAAAAACAATTTTGAGGGGGACCCCAAGTAGCGAAAATTCGAATATTTAGACTTAAAAGACAAAAAGAGAAATTTGGGGAGCCAAGGGGAAAATAGAGCATAGGGATGGTTGGGGATCTAAAAAGAGCGTAGGACGAGGCAAACTTTCTTGGTAAAGAGACAGTTCCCCCGGGAATGGGTAGGTTAAAATTTTGGGTATTTTTGGGCTAGTTGATAGTAATTATATATAGTATATAGAAGGTGTAGGATATCCCAAAATATGATTGTACTTGGACAGGAGCCCCCAAAACCGAAGTTCCCGGACAAAAGGTATTAATCGAAAGGGGTACCGAAGTTCAGGACAAAAGAGTAAATGGTAAAAGGGCCAAAAAAAGCGGTCATTTTTTTTAAAGGCGAGTTTGGGAAACGATATTTGGAAGGGAAAGAGGGAGTAAAGGGGAACATAAAGAGATTAAAGTGACAAGGAAGAGAAAGATAAGAAACCCTTGGGGAAGCTCCCGAGAAAAACTTAGATTAGAATTTTTCCCATAGTTAGACACAGGGGAAGGAAGCCCGATAATAAGGTTTTAGCAAACTTTTTTGGGCCTGTTAGCAAAATAGAACCCCCAGCGGTGGGAAAATATTGTAAGTTTTAAGTCCAAATGGGGAATTCATTGCCGGGAGCCGCAGGTTAAAGATACCTCCATGGTAAATCAACGGGCCAAAACGAGTCGCGCGGGATCGTAAAATTTAGACATGGAAAAGACTCGTGAAAAACCGAGGAGTTCAATGAAAAAGAAAAAAGTAAGGAAAGGGAAATTTTGGGCAAAAAGAGAAAAACGACAAAAAGGGGCCCCCCTTTTAGAAGTATTATGACCCCCCTTTAAATTTCCCCGGAACATTCGAGGAGAAGGTTTCAAAAGGGAAAAAGGGAGGATGTTAAAAACCCGTATTTCGTACGTTGGGAAATTCCGGAAAATTTTTGGGGGAAAGTTGGGGCAAGGCCATTTTCCTTTTCCCCGTGTTAATGCGCAAGTCGCTTGTAAAATTTTTGGAAGGGAATATCGGGGGCAAACTTGGAATTTGGAAACATCACTAGTTTTACTTATTGGAGAAGCCATAGTGGCCGTGGGCCCCCCCCCATGGTTGGCCAATTATCTTAAGCCTTTGGGTTTGGGCCATCTTAATTTTAGGGACTAAAGTGAGAAGCAAGGAGACAAGGCAAACAAGCAATTCATAATTCTTCCAATTTTTAAAATTATCTAAAAAAGGAAAAAAAACCGGGCAAAATGGGGCATGAGGGCGGCATGGTCATATGCCTCATATTAATATATATATATGGAGGATGACCAAATAAGCCATTGTTCATCATTTTCTCCTTTTAGAATATTCAAGAAAGATTTTAAGAAAAGGGAGCAACCATTCCCAAAGCTGGCCGAAATGGTGCCCCTAAAATTTTGAAGGGGAAAAAATTATTTTTCTTTCTAGTTTGGGGACAAAAAGGAAGGTCATCTATCAGGGGAGTATTTTTGGAAAAGGAAACCTTTTTTTTTTGGCAAGAACAACCTTCCCGGAAAAAGGAGGGGTGTAAATTTTGGGGAGAAGGATGTATTCAATTCTTTTTTCATGTGTTAGGGATGTTTTGGGTTTTGGAAGTGTAAAAAGGGGATGAAAATGGAAAATATTGTGTGGGGGGTGTAGCCGGGTATAGTTTTATACGTTTTTTCAGTTAATTTTATGGTGTTTTGGTTGTTGAAGAATAAAAAGTATTTTAAAAATTCATAAAATATGTTTTTTGGGGTCTTAAAGGGTGTGGTTTGACAAGCCATGGTGACTTAATTTTATTTAGTTTTTTGGTTTTTGGTCGGGATTTTATGTTGCTAGTAAAAAACTTAAAAGGCTTTTAAAGAAATTTTGAGTCAAACCCCGTTTTGTAAAACCTGTTTTAAAATTTAACGTAATGTTTTGCAATCAAGATAATGCCTTTTGTGTGGGGTTGTTAATATGAGTTGTTAAAGGTGGGTTCATGAATTTGAAAGAAAAGGAAATGTATTGTTATTGGGGGTTTTTTTGAGTTGGGGGTTGGGAGGATTAAATGTTGATTTAATCGGCCAAAGTCCCGAATTGAATTAATGAATTGAATAATTTCCCTATTATTGATAAAATTTTTTGGAATTTCCCCGGGTTGTTGTTAATTTAAAAATTCCCAGTTGAAATTTTGGGGGTGGGGATTTTTTCCGGGGGAAAAGCTGGGCCAAATTTTGGTAGACGAAAGGGTTTCCAGAATTTACTTTTTGACGCGTTTAAAATTTGGAAATAGACCAAAACGTAGGGTTTTGGGGGGATTTTTAACTTGGGTTCGGGGGGTTGGGTTTTTGGGCGGAAAGAGGTATGTAAGGTTTCACCTTCCTTCCTTGGCATGTCTTAGACATAACAGTAGGCTTGAATATGCGCCTTCGGGATGATTCTGCATTCCTAGAAATCCGAACTTGAATTTCTTTTTTCATTCAATAGAATTGAAGTAAGTTTGGTGTGTTTTATTGAAATAATTGTTTAAACGTCTCTAACTTGCCCAAGTGGAACCAAGTGATCCTTAGACCTTTCATAAGTGACCCATGAAGCTTAACGCTTGTAATTGTGTACGCCACCCCCGCTGACTCGAGGTGGGCCCACTATTCCTAATTCTCTCCTATTGTCCCACGGGCTTATTTCCGTACTATAGTTAATTAAGTTCTCGTTATCATTCCGACTACTAAATAATAGCCGTTTTAACAAATCCATTGATTCTAAAGCATGATTCTTCTCCTCCGATAGCTAGTAAATGTTTTCCAAAACGCCCGTATTTTCCTAACAAAGGTTGCTATGGCAAAGTAAGTTTTACTACAATGACGATGAACATGTTCGACAATGACATGATGATGTCAAGGAAGAAAATATTTACATGATGAATATGACCACGATGATTCTATGATTAAAGGTTCCAAGCTTACGATTCCAGTTGACGAGATGAGAACGTTAAGCTATTTCTTGAATTCTCAACTCTCTATTCATGAATAATGTCTATTTTTAAAGATTCCAAGTATACGAAACGAGGCCTTATGATCCCTGTTTATGTTTTCCTCATGATATTACTTTTCATTAATAGTCTCGCCTTATATTAATCGTTCCTTCATGCGAGGCAAGCGCCCATAGCTATTCTATAATATAATCGGAGGTTTCCGACCTTACCTCACTCCGATGGATACATGATTTTCGGGGCTCTCCTCGCATGCTTATATAAGGACCCATGACATGAAATATGTATACATGGGGGCGGGGGGAAGGGATACACATGGGAAATGGGGAGGGAACTATGTTTCATTGCCACCGGGTCACCGGGTTGTCATCCCGGATGCGGATGCTCCGGGACGCGGGATTTATGGGCGATGAGCATTTCGGCGCAATGTGGCGAGCCGATCGTTCGGTGCTATGATACTATGATACACTATGACATGCTATGATACTATATGATACATTATGATATGCTATGATACTATGATACACTATGATATGCTATGATATAACATGATATGACATAAATTCTATTTTCTCTATGTCTATGAAAAAAGAATGTTCTCTTTCCTAAAAAGTAGAAAAACAAAGATGTATGGTATCCGCTTCCGCAGGCATTCACATGTACAGTTACCTCTTGATCTTATGATACGCGCCATATTTCCATACAGATGATATTCATATGTTCATTTCTTACTATATATTACTATTCACGCCTTTACATTACCAAGACATTGCTCGCATCGACCCTTTCTTCTGTGGTCGCGTTTTCATGCCGCGTGTGCACACTCTAGATGGTCGACGCCATTATAGACGCACAGTTCCGTTGAGTTGGCATCTCCATTTGCTCCGGAGAGTTGCCGGTCAAGAGTCCTATGCTATGATGTCATGTTCGAGTTAGAGACTTTGCAGACAGCAGTCGGGTATGAGTGTCATTTTGGTAGATGGCTTCGCCAAATAATATGTTATTATGTTTTGGTCACGGGCCCCATATGATGATAGTCTTTACTTATGAAAAAAAATGGAGAGTATACCATGTATCTTATTCTTAATTGATTCACGAGTTTACATACGTAATAGGAGGCATTGGTTCGCTCTGGCCTCCGAACATGGGGTCGGGTGCCCATCACACCCTAGTAAAGTTTCCAAGGTGACAAAGACCTTGTGAATTGATTTGGATTAAAAGGGTTCTTGACCAACCTTGGAAAAGCTTAGGTTGGAGAGGTAAGTTTGAGTGCAACACGAAAGTGACGTGGAGGAAAGCTTTTGCTACTAATCTTGTTTGCTCAAGCGTAGGCACACGAAGTGAGGATAAGGGTGAGTATGAGAGATAAGATGTCATCCATAGCTTCCGAGTCTTTGGTGAAGATGATTTTGAAGGTTATGCCTAGCAATGAAGGATATGACTACGAGGGTGACGGAGGCTGGTGAGGGAGATGACACGGGATATGAGCATCACTATTCTTACAATGAATACGACAATGCGACGGTGCTCATAGATCGAACGTGCTATCATGGTCAATATGATCACAACTTGTACGAGGCGAAGAATACTACTCCGAGGACAATCGTGAAGAAACACCTCATGAGGCTTATGAAGAAGAAGGGAGTAGACGGGAAGTGACGAAGAGTCCATGCGGATGCGAGCATGAAAGAGTCTCATCCCACACACCATGGATACGGGGGTGAATTGAGGTATACTCCTTTCTCACACTTTCGATATGAACCAATTGGTGGGGAACTTGCAAGAATGGGAAGAATGTGGTGATGATGAGCCTATTGACTATGCACTTTGTGGTGAGTATGCTTGTGAAGACAATGGGCTTGCATATAATTCTATGCAGTGAGTCTTCTAATAGATATTTACGCGCATCGGGCCAAAGTGATACTTTATTCCAAGCAAAATGGTATAAGTGTGTGGATTGGTTCGAGTAGGAGTAGTCCAAGGAGGAGAAGAGATTATACATTTCCTAATCCAAGAAACACAATGAAATATGATTCTTACCCCAAGCCGGAGGTGCCAGTTTCAACACATATGCGTTATGGCAAGGAGAGAGAAGTGTCGACGGAGGTGACCAACTCGTTGGTTATGGAAGTTCTTGTGGTGACTACTCAAGTCCGACATCTTATCCTAGTCCCAAGGTTATAACGACTAATCAAAGAAAGCTGATTCAAGAGACGGAGATATGATCCAGCAAGAAGCCTTATCGTTGGCGATCATGAATCAAATATCGAGCTTGACATCGAAAATGAAAGGTATAGGTGGAGAGATGAAAAGTGTGGATGGGAAGCTGGAAGGGTATGGATGAACGGATAGAACGACAAGGCAGCGTGCAACGAACGAAGATAAAGTGTCTGGCCTCAGGTGCCTAAAACAGAGAGATAAGGGAGGTTCCTTTAACTCCTTCCAAAGATGTACTTGACACTTTCCCTAACTCTTATGAAATTGTGAGAGAAAAGATTGAGATGCAGTAAGGGAGTGAAAAGTGACAACTCTGAGGAAAAAGGAGAGGATGTGAGGAGGATGAAAGAGTCACTACAATCTTTGCTCCAACTGTGATTTTCTTTCTTCTCTAGTGGTCTTAATAATAGTGTGTATTCCTCGGAAGCAAACCTAATGATGACCCTCAACCATTGAAGGTTCTTGAGGTGCTTATATTTCTAAGAGCAAACGAGCTCCGTGTTGAAAACTAAGGCAAAGTGGAGGGCGAATGTGAACTTCAAGGTAAAATAGCTGTTTGGGTAATTGCCAAACGATGTGATTGATCATGCTGTTGAAGCAGTGTAATTGATGGCTTGTCCTTAATTGAGCTTAATGAGTCTTTGCCTTGTGATGTGTCGAAAAGAATGACAATTGACAATGTAGTTGAAATGGGATGGTCCAACACTAGTTGATCCTATTTACGACTATCTTGACTCTTCTCTTGAGTTCAAGTTGTGTCCACCCAGTGTTAACTTTGGTTTGTATGTTAGTATATTTCGTCATATGAGATGTTAGGACACCCACCATGATCCTAGCGAAGCACCTAATTCGATTCTTCTAGCAAGATCAATTTGCGTCCAACTAGTAATACAAGCCGTTTGTAAGGATCAATTTGTTTGATATGAAAATCCATACTATTTGAGGAACCTTGTGATGCTTAATGACCCTCAATTTAGTGATGATATTGGTACAATTGATCATTTTCCTAGTCGAAAAGTACAGCATGTAGAAAGTGACTGTTGTCTTTAAGGAGAGTGGAATCGTGATGCTGAGCATTTCAATGATAATTTATCCCTCTCTTATAGATAATGCTATTTGATATTGACATGACTATTGGGAATGAGGAACTTAGTGGGATGTTTGGTAATGTTGAGTATTTGGTCTCTTTTGGAGGCTATAATGTGATATGTAACCCATTATGGAGGACGACACCTTTTCCCATGATGGACATCCTCTCAAGGATCGGGTGATCCATTCGTTGTAGTTGTTGTTACAAAGGAAGGTGATTTTGTTCAGAAATTGCAAATTTTTCCTTTCATGTTCATCTTTAGGAATAGCTTGCTATTGAATGATCTTATTCTTGAACCTAATAGTGAAGCTACATTGGAGAATGATACGATTTAAGAAGTTATCTTGGCGACACCTTTCTTTATTACTTATTTGCATATGACGATGCTCTTATTTGTTGGGGCATTTTATGTTGAGGAAGGTACTTGTGGGGTAGTTGGTTGTTTTATTGACCCTCGTAGTGGTTGTTATCCCCATTTGGACCCGGGTGTTAAATTGTCAGAAAATGAGTTCGTGGTACTTCTTGCATAAACAAATAGAACCAACGTAGTATTACATGCTTCGTATTTTGCATCCATTGGTTTTATTACCTATTCTCATGTCATGAAACCTCGGAGGAATCAACTTCTTGATACCTCATGTGTGCACTTGATAGTCATGATTACATACGTGGTTGTACCGTCAAATTTGTCTATCTGCATGAGGTGCCGTGTTACTTTGTGTGCTAAACCCTCAACTTCGGCGAGTACGTTTTCCGCATGTCTTCCCTTAGGTTTTATAGGTTCGGATCCGAGGACGAATCCTTTGAAGAAGGGGAGGATGATACGATCCTACTTGGCACACCTTTATTTAAGACTTCACATCCAAGGCCGTTAAGGGAACTTCAAGCTCTACAAGCGGTACGGATGATAGCGATGGCGTCAAGGCCTTCGAGGCCCATACAAGCCCCATAATGAGGTTTATGATGTGTGGGAGGTGGCTTCAAGTAGGCTTGAAGAAGAAGCTACTGTAGTGGACCAAAATGCGCAAAGGGCGAAACGTGGTAAATAGGATATTTCTCGCAAATTGTTGGCACGTGCAACCGCGCGTCCCGGAGTTGGCTATTCAGGTAAAAGATGTCATGCTTGCAAGAAGGCCATGCATGCAAGGTTGATTAGGAGGGCCATCTATGTGCGAGGGTGTGTTTGGCCATTGCACGCCAATTTCGAATCAAGACTACACCTGCCACTCAGCTAAACAAGTCCTCTTACTATTGCGTAGTATCAGAATTTGGCCATTAGTCTTCTTTTACTTAGCTTGTATATATAGCTTGTCTTTTATTTCATTACTTAGATTTTTGGATGATGAATTATGATACTCTAAATTGAGTGATAGATTGTTAGGTAGATTCTAGTAATATTTTAGTCAATATGACGTGTGAACTCATCATATTCAGAACCTTTATGTCCATCGATATCTGGCGAAGAGATTGCCATTCAGGGATTCAAATTGAATCTCTTACCTTGAGTGTCAAATAGTATGGTTCTTTTAGGATCGGATTCGATTGGGAAAGGGGTTAAGTTTAATATACTTAGGTTTGTCCATAAATTCGCCTTGGGTCTTCTTTTATCCTCATTTCTCCCCCCTTTTTTCTATCCTTTACTTTTCCGCGTTTGTTTGATTTGGCTTCCCCCCAAATCGATTGTTATCCTTATTAAGATTGCCCCTTTGGTTTTTTCCCCGGAATTCGGTGGCGCATTGTCACCCTCGGGGGACCCCGGAGATGGCCCCCGGGATTTTTTTTTTGGCCCGGGTGGGGGCATGGCTCTGCCAAAAAATGGGCCGTCGTATTATCCAGGGGGAGGGGGGTCCGAGATATCGCGGGATGCCCCAGAAATGCCCTTTTTCAAATTATTTATTGATCGATTTTAAACTATATCAACTATCCTTATCCTATGACATGATGCATTACAAATAAGTTGAATTGGCATAGGGGTTAATGGGGGAAAACGAGACAAAAAACTTATTAAACCCAAGGGGGGAAGTGCCCCTAGTAGAAAACCATAGCTATAAATCGGAGCTAATAAATGATTGAAGACTACCCTTGATATGTAACATTTAGTTATTATACCATGATATTGGCGGGATTGGATACGATTAATTTGACCATAAAAGTACCGTCTCTTTACTTTTTTTTATCCTAAAACCATAAATTACATATTTCCAATATTCGAGGACGAATGTTCTTAAAGGATGTTACCCCCAAAAATTTCCCTTACCAAGGCGGATGACTTAGTAGGGCAGGAAGGTAAAGATATGAAATTAAGGGTGAAGATTCATTATAAAAATATATGTATAAGAAAAACATAAGATGAATTGGAGGCCTAGGTGTAAGTTGGTTAATACTTACTTAAAATAGCCTTCGCAAACCCTAAGAAGTGGGGGTCACATGTCGGGGTTTTATAAAGGGATATGACAAGTTATATGAATAGTACATGGGATGTTGATCAATTTTTAAAAACATTTTAAAAGAGCTCGGCCAAAAGGATGATTTAAAGGGTACGTTTTTTGGGGGATCATTTTCGTGGCGCCCATTATAAGTTTAGAATTTGAAAAAAAACAAAAACGAAGGTTGAGATAATTGAAATCCTTTCCCCATAGGTTTGGGCCCATCACATAGGGATAAAAAATTAGGACGTTTTTAAAGCGGAAAAATGGGGGTATTGGGGCCCGGCCCCC
>NW_026716450.1:0-17356 GCF_029784015.1 Lycium ferocissimum
AACCCTAGTTTTCTCCATTTGATTTCTGATTTGGATGATCTTATGATTCCCTTTTACTCTTGATTCACTTATTTGATGTTGTTGATCCTCAAATATCCTTGAAAACTTGTGTAATAATTGTATAGAGAGATTCTAGAGAGAAGTGGTGTAGTGTAGAATGAAATGAAATAAGCCTTGGTCCTCATATTTAATGAATTCGAACTGGCCGAGGTGAATGCTGATCGACCATGGAGGTTTACGGTCCGTATTCCACTTTTACGGACCATCCCTCGTGGTCGTATTTAACCTTGCGAGAACCAGTAAACTTGCGCAAAGATGCATGGTGATTTACGACCATGGTTTACGGTCGTATTTCATTTTACGGTCCGTCCACCAGATTTCCGTTTTTTAACCATCGATCGCGTAAAAGTTGAAACCTTTGCATGCCATTTTACGACATCCCGGCGATTTACGGACCGTATTCCACTTTACGGTCCGTATTTGATTTCACGACCACTGCGCTTTTGCCAACTTCCAACTTTTCACCTTTCTAGACTTTTTATTCTACTCATTCCCATCCATTACATACATTGCCCATGAAACATTATACACTCGCACTCCTCGCTCTCATCACTAGTTCGTCCACTTGCGTACCAACGGGAAATTTTCCGAGGTGTAACATCACCCATCCCAGAATTTCTCTGGTCCTAGCACGCTTAACCCTGGGACTCTGATGAAATACGATACTCCAATGCCAGTATAATCGTGTTCGCTTCGTCACATGACCTTTATTACATAACTGAGCAAATCGAAGTCTTACGGATATTTCGGGACTTTTTCACTACACGTCCCTTTTTTTCCATATTTATCGTTTTACCCTTCTTATTCCACGATATTCATCTTTCGTTCTAGACTCCCGTATTCTAATAGTAACAAATATACCTTCGTCGTCCTTACTTATAAGTACTTCGGGTATTATCCCGTTTAGATCTCCACCCACCATCCCTATATCATAATAATTTACCGCCAAAATCGATTATCTACTGCCTCTAAATCCTCCGCGTGACTTTACTTCTACTAAGCATCGAATGTCATTCATCTCAATCTTTCAGACTGCTAACCGTCTTTCCCATGATCATTTTTCACGGCATACCCAAATCCATAACTCCTCCAGACAGCTCATCTCATTTATTGTCTACTTACGATATTTTCTTTCCCCCTTTTTGGCGTATCTGACTAAATATTCTAATTAACAATTTCGTTAATCTCTTTTACCATTCTTGCTATTCAAATTTCGTACGTAACAAATACCGACGATACTTCACAGACATACGGTTATATAACGCATTCCGCCATTCAAAGATTCCGATTTCCGGTAGCGGAACAAATATATCAAAATTCATTTCTGCAACTTTAATGTCATCCCTTACTTTCTTCTATCGTATGTAAGGCCCACATATACGAGTTTCATCCTCCTATGACTTGGCTCTATCGCACGATCTAAGACAGAAAGAAGGTCAACAATCCCTAGATGCCCCGTAGCCTCCTGTTTATAAATGTGGCGCGCTTCACACCATAAACAGGACTCTACTGGACACGACTTTGCAGACAACCCCTAGGACAGACCTGCTCTGATACCACTTTGTCACACCCTAACCTTACTAGGGTGTGATGGGCACCCGACCCCACATTCGGAGCCGAGCGAACCCACTGACTCTTATTACGGACATAACCCCTCGGACTCCTAATCAGATAAAATAACAAATACAACAAATGTTTTTGGAAATATTCTTTTGTTGTTTACAAATTGACTTAATCCGTAATCATATGGAATTTATTTACAAAATACAGAATGACACCGATGGAGCCGCTCACCAAACCGACATTCGTAACCCATGACTCCGTCCGCAAAGTCTCTAACGAGATAACGTAACACATAGCACACACACTTTGACCTCTACAAAGCACTCCGAGCAAATGCGAGCTGCCCGCCGTCGGAACATCTTCTATAATAGCTCCCCCCCGTACTCATCTAGGTGTACCGCGGCATGAAATGCAGCCCCCGAAGAATGGTGTCGCACGAAATATGTACCGAGTATGTAAAGCATAAAGATCAATAAACGTAATGGTAACCCGAACAACGATGCAGAATATAAATGCCATAACCGTGAGTATCGAAATGCTTACTCATAAACATAGACGATGCATACGTAAAATATGCCATAGCCGGCCCCGTTATGGGACTCGGTGAACGTAACGTGGTTGCCCCCGACACCGGGCGCCACAACACATCATACTCCGCAGTAGGGAATAGCTCCGTACATATCATATCATATCCGAATGTGCACATATCATAACATATCGTATGGCCATATCATATCATATCGTAGTGTGTACATGGGACAAGATATTCCACAACCCATGTACATATATATACCACCCCTCACATCGAGGCACGGCGAACAATGCAAAGGAATACGCGTGATAACATATCCCGGCCCGGCCTGAAGGAAGCATTGAGGCATCCACGAGTGGAGTAGTGAGAAACTTATGCATCATAAAATATTTACAAAGACTCGACAGAATAATCCGAGCGGCAGGTCATTTAGGAAAGAAATCAGACGATAGTCATAGCACGTACCTTTCGGATGCCGCGGGGGATTATATCAAATTAAAACTTCTGGAATTATTTGTGCATATCAAAATATAAGACATTTACAGAAACTCGATAGCATAATTCAAATGGCGAATCATATAAGCAAGGTTGAGCGATGATCCTAATGTATGTCTTTCGGATGTCATTTCGTTTATGTCAAAATAATCATTTTGAAATCTTCTTCATATTTCAGAATATATTGTGTGACCCTATAAAATAATTACAAGGATCGTCATATAGTAGTTAGAGAAAGTAGCCAAGAGTTTCCTTTGAATTTTACCCAAAAACAAGTCAAGCGGAATAATACAAAAACTCGGAATAGTGGGCCCACCTCGGTCAAATGAGGTGGTGAACACATATTACGTACTTTAGGCTTCATGACATCACTTATAAGAGTTTTAGGGTAGTTTGATTCAATTTGCGCAAAAATCGGATGTTTAAACAATTTTTCCAATTGTTCACAAAATATTTAATTCAATTCTACCGAATGAAAAGGGTAAATTCCGGGGACGTAGATTCCAAAGAGTAGAGTCGTCCCCCGAGGTCCGAATTCAAACCTATTACATCTAGGACATGCCAAGAGAAGGAAGGGTGGAGCTTTACATACCTTATTTTCCTTTTACGCTTGTCCAAATTCAAATCCCGTTTCCTCCAAAATCTACAATTGATCACAAGTACCAAACATTAACATATAAGCATTTAAGCATTCAATCTTAAGTAACACTTGTCTACGGAAATTTGGGCAGCATCTCCCCTATAAATATAACATCCCCGAGAATCTAACTCGGCCAAAAATATCAATAACAACACCAACAACAAGACTCAACAATATCAATAACCAATCCAAAACGCATTCCAACATAAGTAATCTTCCTTACTACATAGTATGTCAACTTTCAACCCAATTGCGCACATTCAAACCAACATCAACGTTTACATATTCATCCACTAATTTGAGATCATTCAAACATAATTCAAGAACATTTTAAACAATCTACACAATATCCCAACAATTCCACCAAAACCATATTCCACCCAAAACTTCCAACTTCCAACGTGACGTTCACAACACCTTTTCATCTTCCAAATTCATGAACCACATTAGCAACTAGCATGTTAACTACATTATTTGCACAATTACAAGAAATGACACTACATTCACATTAGCTTCCAAATCAACCCACAACTAGTCCAACATCAATTTAAATTGTCAAACTCTCATTTCCATCATAAAATACATAATGACAACAACCAAAATACTACATAAAATTATTTCATCATTCCTACACACAACACACACACACGGCTACACACACTAATCTCAACTCCAACTTGAATCATCAAATTCTCATTTTCATCTTAGAATACTTATCAACAACAACCAAATCACCATATAAAATTTAGTTCATCTTTTCTACACAACATGCACACACACGGCCAAGCTTCCAACTTGCATGGTTTCATGATTTTCTTCCATTTCCACAAACTATAACATAAATGAACCCTTCATAACATATAAAAAGGAATTAACTCATACCTTTTTCTTCTAACTTCTTCACTTGACTAGAGTGCAAAAACGACGAAACGAACGACCTATCTTCCAAAACAACTATACCACGTTGTAGAGGACCCTTGAATTAGTGAGAATACATGAAGAAACTAATTTTTGGAGCAAGATTTCCAATGGCTATTTTTCCATAGCCATGGCCGAAATGGCCTTGTTTTTTTTTTTCCTTCATCTTCTTTACTTCTCTTTCTCCTAGTTTCTTGAATTATCCAAATGAACATATGATGAATTGTTTTCATCCATGTGCCCATTTATTAAAGGGTCATGTGCATGGCACATTCCCCCTTGTTTCTATTTTTTTCTTCTTTTTCTTTTCTCTTTTTTTTTTCATGAACACATAATTTGCCAATTCCAATTTTGCCCTTAGCCTTTCCCAATATTTCCTTAAGACACTTGGTGAGTTTCCCTTTTTACCCCTATCCTTTCCTCATATTTCCACAGCCAAAATTTCCATAACCAACTTATGTACCAATAAGATCAAAATATGATCTTGTCCTTAATTAGTGTTATATCCCGTACTTTATACATTCGGGTAATTCGAGAAGGTCGTGGAAAGTTAAGGACAAGATTATTTTCAAAGAGTTATTTTAATGCACGAGTGGTTATGAATATTATTTGTGAACATTGGTGGTATGGAAATATTGAGAAAGGTTAAGGGTAAAAAGAGAATTTTGCAAAATGGCCAATGAAAATAATGTGGAAGGCTAGGGGCAAAATGATAATAATGAGAAAAGTCGAGGGGCAAAACGGGAATTTTACAAAAGGAGTTCATGAAGGTTCCAAAAAGGGCATATTGTCCATGTGATGGAAATATATGGACCAAAGTGTGCATGGTAAGACAATGAGTCATCTTTTATTTTGTAAGAAAAAGAGAAGAAAACTCTAGGAAAGGAAAGAAAGGGAGGCATGTGGCCATTTCATATTTAATGGGGGCCAATCATAAATTAGAAGAAAACATATGGACTAAAGTTTGCCCAAGAAGACACTTAGTCATCTTTGATGAATTTTGAGAAATTTCAAGAAAAAAGAAGAAAATTCTAGAAAGGGAAGAAGGGGGACATGTGACCATACTTGAGGGACTTAAGCATAAATATGTAGAAGTGGTGGGAGATATATATATATATATATATAAGAGAAGTCATCATTTTAATTCAAGAAATAAGAAAAAAAAAAAAAAAAAAGAGAGAGAGGAAACAAGCATGGCCATTCGGCCAAGGTAGGAGAAAAACCACCCTTTGAAATCTTGACCCAAAAATTATTTTCTTCATGTATTCCTACAAATTTGAAGGGCCTCTCTTCAACATGGTATAGTTATTGAAGCAAGAACCTCTCTCTTTGATGCAAGTTGACAACTTTAGTTAAGTGAGGAAGTTGAAGGAAAAGGTAAGAATTCATCTCCTTTTTATATATTAGGAAGGTTTTGTTTATGTTGTGGAATGTAGAAAGGAGTAGAATTCATGGAAATATGGAAGTTTGCATGATGAATATATATATATGCATGTGGCCGAATGGGGTATGAATGTGAGATAATTGGATTGAATTCATGTAGTAGTTTGATTGTTGTGGTGTTGTGAATTCCTTGATGAAAAATGCATGGAAACCATAAAATTAGTGTGTTAGGTGTATGTGGCCGTGTGTATCAAGTTGGTGGGGGAAGATGAATTAAATTTTATTTAATGTGTTAATTGTGATTGTTGTTAATGAAGTTGGAAGATAAAAATGTGTTGTGAATGTTTATGCCGAAAGTTGGAAGTTTGGGTGAATTATGGTTTCGGTGGAATTTTTGCATATTTGGTAGAATGATATGAAATGCTTTCGGATTGTATTTGAATGACCCTGAATTAGTAAATAAATATGAAAACATTGATATTGGTTTGAAAGGGGGAAGTTGGAATAGAAGTTGATATGTTATGTAGAAAAGAAAACAATTTATGTTAGAATGTGTTTCACATCGATCGTTGAGGTTATTGGTATTGTTGTTGGTTTGGTTGTGGATATTTGGAGCCGAGTTAAATCTCGGGATGTTATATGTATAGGGAAGTGTTGCCGAAATTTCGGTAGACAAATGTTACCTTAAGATTCCACTTCTAAATGCTCTAATTAAGATTTGGTAAATGTGACCAATTTGTAGATTTTGGCGGATTTGGAACTTGAATTTGGAGTCGCATAAGAAGTGGAAAAGGTATGTAAGGCCTTCACCTTCCTTCTTTGGCATGTCTTAGACGTATTAGGTTTGGATATGGGCCTCGGGGACGATCCTATTCCTAGAAATCTAAGATTGAATTTGCCCCTTTTTCATTCAATAGAATTGAATTAAATGTTCTATGAATAGTTGGAAAAATTGTATAAACATTTAGAACTTGCACAAATAGGACCCGACTACCTTAAAACTCTCACAAGTGATGTCATAAAATGTAACGTACGTAAATTGTGTACGCCGCCTCATCAGACCCGAGGTGGGCCCATTGTTTCCGGATTTTCTTTATCGTTCCGTTTATCAAACGATAAGTGTTGTAACCATTCTAATGAGAGTAATTCTATGATAACAATGGTAACGATGATGTTAAGGAAGAGAATATGTCTATGATGAGTATGACAAGCATGATTCCATGACTAAGAGTTTCAAGTTAAGGATTCAATATGAGTATGAAAGTATCAAACTAGATCTTGATCTCTAATTCTATTCCTTGGTTATGACCCTATTTTCTAAGGATTTCCAAAGCACATGAACCGACGTCTATGATGTCCATGATTTCATTCCTCGTTTTCTTTTAATGTTATTCTTCGTTGATGCCGGTCTCGCCTCATAATACTAGTTCCTTCAAGGCAGACATGATGACCATGATTATTCCATAATGCAATCGGTGGTTACCGACCCTTACGCGTCACTCCGATAGAGTCGTAGCTTTCACTTGGGCTCTCATGCATGCTTTATAATTAAGTATGTTTTATAACACCGTGCCTACATGGCCGGGAAGCACACACCGCGCCGTCCAACGGGCGGCTTGCGCGCACACACCACTATAGTGCGATTATACCCCGACGTGGGGAGGCCCGGACGCGGGCTTATACACCGTTCCTATACGGACGGCCGCTGCACACACCGATCCTATGTGGTCGGCCGCTTTACTTACGGATAAATATATGTTTTTTTTTTAAATAAAGCTAGCATGCGTATCCGCCCCCGGCGGGCACTCGATGTGTGTATTATTTATTTACTCCATGATATGCTCAGATAGCGTTACACCGTACCTATATGGACGGGAAACATTACACCGTACCTATATGGTCGGCGCTTACTTATAAATACCCATATGTCATTTCGAAAGGTAAAGTTGGCTTACGTGATATCTACCTAAAGAGGCAAACAAGAGGTAAAAGTTATTTTCTTACTCTATATTGTGCTTTAAGCTTTATATCATGATCTTATGTTGTTACTCTTGCCTTACATACCAAGATATTATTCGTATCGACCCCTTTTCTTCGGGGGTCGCGGCTCATGCCGCCAGTACACCCGGATGGAGTTGAAGCTATTATAGAAGATGTTCCGGCGAAGTTGGCGAGCTCCATTTGATTCTCGGAGTGTTACCGAGTCGATCTTTGCATGCTAGGAGTTCGGGATTGATGTTAGAGACTTTCGACGAGTCGTGGGTATAGAGTGTCGGCTGGCAGGCAGCTTCGCCGGTCGATATGTTATGTTTCATGTCACGGGCCCCCATATGATGACATATTTTACTTATGAAAAAAAATTGAGAGCGTAATATATATATTTTATTCTTAATTGATTCAAGTTTATATATGTAATAAAAAATTAGAGTGGTTCGCTGACTCCGGAATATGGGGTTGGGTGCCCATCACACCCTAGTAAGGTCGGGGTGTGACAATTAGTCACAATTATCTCAAATTACCCGAACGCACCAAAATACGGGGCATAACGTCAAAGATACTCGGTACATATTCCATCGGCCCCCTTTTCTTCGAGGGGTCGCGTTTCATGCCGCACGAGGTACCCACGGATGAGTAGATGACGTTAGCGGAAGACGTTCCGGCTTGATTGGCGAGCTCCATTTCCTCGGAGGCCGCCGATGTCGGGGGAATGCTTTGTATGGTATCCGGAGTTAAGTTATGAGACTTTGCGGATTAAAGGTCGTGTGTGTGATATGTCGGTTTGTGAGCGTTTCTGCAGAAGCGAATGTATTATTATGCATTATGCTGCATTTGTTTTGTAATCGGCTATGTAAGACGATATATCGGGACGCATTATGTTACGGATTCGTTATGACTACGCATTTTATTTGATTTGAAAAGACGAAAAGTATGATGTTCTTTGAAATTTTCTCTTGCATTTTGTCACGTTTTGCGGGCCCAGTATGACTATGTGTATTACGAGAGTCAGTGGGTTCGCTCGGCCCTAAGTAAGGGTCGGGTGCCCATCACACCCTGTCGGAAATTAGGGTGTGACAAATTGGTATCAGAGCAGTTTGTCCTAGGGGTTGTCTGCAAAGTCGTGTCCAGTAGAGTCTTGTTTATGGTGTGTAGCGCGCCACATTTATAAACAGGAGGCTACGGGGCATCTAGGGTGGTTACTTTTCTTTCACATCTGAGATCGGGCCATAGAGCCAAGTCATAGGAAATGGGACTCCTTACCCTGATTTGTGATTGCAGCTGAAGAATGACACTGATAGAAGAAAACGATTGATGATGTTGGAAGTTACAAAGTACGCAGGTAAGCACAGGTATGAAAAGATATATGTTGGGAAAGATATTGAAGTTGTGATTGAAATACAAGTTGAAGACTAAAGGGGGAAAGTAAACAAGAAAGTGTAACAGGTGCCGTTTGAGTTGGGCATACGAGGTATGTTTGTTATTTTTGTAATGTTTATGATATTGGGAGCCCTGTGCGGCTGTGATACGATACGATATGATATGATATGTATATATGTATTTTGGCCCTGTGAGGCATTGTTGGTATTTCCTGAGTACAGGTTTTGAGATAGTAAGAAATACGAAGGAAACTGCGCGAAATCTTCAATGAAAGGAGAACGAGACATGGGTTTATGATACGACTTGAAAAGGCGTGTCCACTGTAATGGTAAGATTTTAAAGGTAAGCTACGGCACAGTGACATTGAGAAAGAAGTAATAGTATGAGTAAGACAACGATGAGGAGGGCAAAAATAGTAATTGTGTTATGAGAGCGTGTTGAAATCTGTAAAGGCTTCGACTTACTCTAGATTATGTGCTGAAGGTCATGTGGTAAGGTGGACGCGATTATATCAGCATTAAAGCATCGTATTTCATCAGAAATCCAAGGTTAAGCGTGCTGGAGTGAGAGCAATTTTGGGATGGGTGACCCTGGGAAGTTTTCTGACAGTTTTACAAATTCAGACATAAGGAGAAAATGAGAAGCTAGGGTGGCCTAAGGGAAATTAGAGTATGTGGAATAGGTAGAAACCTTAAGAGGTCACGTAGAACGGGAAAAATTAGACATTTGAAGAGAAAGAAAGTGCATCACGGCTCTATTATTTGGGTGAGTTTGAGTGGCGTTTGGGAATATTTCGTGAACGAGATTGCATGCTATGGTAATAAAGGAAACCCCCCCGAGATTCTTAAGACCCTATACGATTAATTGAACATTCGAGGACGAATCTTCTAAAGGGGGAAAGGATGTTATACCCCCTACTTGGTACGTTGGAATATTCTAAGTCGGTTGCGATAAGTTAAGGACAAGGTTGTAAATTTTTTTCGATTTTGTTAAAAGTGCATGAGTTGCATATTCATCTTTTCATTGGCATGGAGTGTTAAGGGTAAAATTGGAATAAGGAAAATTTAGTCAAAAGTGAATTATGGAAAGTTAGACATTTTATGAGAATTTGGGACCAAAAATGAAATTTTGGAAACTAGTATTTCATGAAAATGGCCATATGTGGCCATGTGTGAGATGTGGGCCATAGGGCCACATGTGAAAATTCTATATGGACACAAAGATGAAAGCTTAAGTCATTTTCATTATTTTCATCTCTTGGAAATCTCTAGAAAAATTTGGAAGAAAAATGGGGCATGTGTGTGCATGGTCATGTGCCACACATATATATATATATATATATATATATATATATATAGGTGTGGTGAGTAATAAGACATAAGTCATCCTTTTGGATTTCAAGAAACATCAAGAGAAAAAAAAAAAGATGGAGAAAAACGGCAAGGCACGAAACTTGCCCTCAATTTTGATCATGGAAAATTATTTTTCTTCATGTGCTTCAACTCATTGGAGGGTCCTTATCAACATGGAGTAGTTGTTGGAGCAAGTAAAGTCTTTATTCTTGCAAGAACAAACCCACCAAGTTGTGAAGATGAGAGGAAAAGGTAGGGATTCATCTTGTTTTTCATATGCTATGAATGATGTGTGTATGTTGTGGAGTGTGGAAATGAGTGGAATTCATGAAAATATGGAAATTTAAGTGTAGTCGTGTGTGTATGTGTGTGTGTGTGATATGTGTTGTGTAGAAGGAGTGGTTAATCAATTGAATTTAGCATGTTTGTGTGTTGTTATAATGTGTAGAAAATGAATGGAACTCATGGAATGATGTATGTTGAAGGGCTGGCCGAAAATGGGTACATTTTTGTGTGTCAAAGAATGAACTAATTTTATTTCGTATTTTGGTTGTTGTGTGTTGTGGATTCTATGATGCTAATGAGAGTTTAATGGCTCAAGTTGAGGTTGTAATTGTCATGGGCTGTTTTTAGAAGCTTATGGAATTTTAATGTAGTTTCTATAATTATGGAAATAATGTTGGGAATGTGTGGATTATTGGAGTGGTAGATGAATTTGGAAGAAAGAAATGTATTGTTGTTGTTCTTGCGGCATTTGGAAGTTTCGGGTTTCATTATGTAGTGAATGGGCTGATTTGGCTATTTTGGAGATTGTTGGAAGCATTCTTGAATCTTGTTTAAATGGTTTGGATTAATACGTGAACTTGTGATCGTTGATATTAATGTTGCTAGTTTGGTTGTTGGTGTTGTTGTTGATGAATTTGGCCGAGTTGAAATCTCGGGGTTGGTGTATTTACAGGGAAATGCTGCCGAAATTTCTGTAGAATTTGATGTTCGTTTGGAATTGAATTCCTAAATGTCTTCAACTAATGTTCGATATCTATTGACATTATGTAGACCTTGGAGAGCCGAGACTTGAGTTGGGTTAGCTTAGGGAGCGACCGAGGTATGTAAAGCTTACCTTTCCTTCTTTGGTATGTCTTAGATATGGCTAAGCTATGATATGTTATGAGCTTCGAGGGTAATTCCATTCTTAAAATCCGAACATGTTTATGATTCGTATTTGCTTCTTGATGTTGGCATCCTTAATGTGGTCAAGTTATGGACCGTATGTCTTTGATACGATTGGATTTGAAATGCTATGTATACGTTGTCCGAAAAGGATTTTATGTTTGAAAATGCCGTAACTTTCATAAAAAAAACTAGTATGGCTTTGATTTGTTCATAGAAAGTCCTAAAAGTGAGTAACGTTCGTAACTTTCAGGCGGACTCGGATTGGTTTGGCGTATAACTATGGTCCTTTGATGTATTTATGACGTTTGATATGTTTCCGGGTGACGTCTGAAAGATGTTTGATATAACTTTTATCCCGACTTTCAAATGTCAGTCCGCTTACACTATTTTTATTGTAGTTGGATTATGGTCCTTATGTCTTTTGTATGACTAAATTACTAAAGTTGCATAAAAGTTCGTTTTCAAAAGAATTTTGTTCCTAAACGAATCCGAAACTACGAACGCTCGTAACTTTCAAGAAAGGGCTCGGATCGCTTTGATATCTTCACCAATGATTTCATGACGAGTAATGACCTTAATTTTCATAGGCGGGCCCGGATTGGGTTGACGCTCGTCGGTAAGGTCCCATTGACTTTCTACGTTTGGTTCTATTGACCTATTTTTGAAAGAATTCAATATAACTATTCTTGGAGCAAGGTATGCCTATATATTTGTCTGTTGAGTACGAAATAACGATTCGTATACTTATGAGTTTGATACGTGACTATGGTTCCGAAGTTTGGTTTGATATGTTCAGAGTGATATTTGGAAGAAAATCGTTTGACTATTGTCTTGGTTTTGAAATAATAGTTCGCTTGATTATTCTGTTGAGTTTGTAATAATGATTTGTATGCATATGGCTACTTACGATTATGCTCGTGCGATTTGTTGTGACATCCTTCACCGGATCCGGGCAGGTTTTTCGTGCACAATCGAAGTATGATGTGATTTCGAAGTATGATGTGATATTACGTGGGTTCTTGGCCGCGGTATGTGATATGTGATATTGCATTGGACATTTGACCGCGGTGCGACATTGACATTTGGGTTCCTGGCCGCGGTATGTCGGGTTCGGAGATGTTCGGAGATATAAAACTTCGAAGTATGATGTGTTGTGGCATCCGGATGGAGTGGCGACCACGTTTCTGTCCGCATCGGGTCCCATTACGGACCGTATGTGGTATGTGATATGATATGTGATGATTTGATGATATGATATGTGATGATACGATGATACAATATGATATGCGATATGATATATGATAATATGACGGTATGTTTATGCTTATTATGTTATATATGGATCGGGCCGTACGTTCTCGGCATTATTATACTATTTATGGATCGGTAAGTCGTTCCTCGGCATTCGGTTAATGTCGGCTCATATGATATGTTTGATTTTTCGTATATACGAGACAAAAATGTTTTTCAAAAAGCGAAGCATTTTGACATTACGATTATCCTACTCGCCTTGAACCCCTTATGTATGATTTGTATGTCGGATGTAAGTATTTCGGTATTCGGATTATTATGCTCACTTTTACCTTTTAACTTCGGTTATGATTTCGCTTTACGTATTTTACTGCTTTGCATACTCGGTACATATTCGTCGGCCCCCCACTTTCTTTGGGGGCTGCGTTTCATGCCGCGCGGTACCCACGGAGATGAGTAGATGACGTTAGCGGAGACGTTCCGGTGGATTGGTGAGCTCCGTTTCCTCACGGTCTTCAGGTGTCGAATGCTTTTGTATGGTATACAGGTTAAGTTAGAGACTTTGCGAACGAGTGTCGTGTGTGTGATATGTCGGTTTTGTGAGCGCGTTGCGTGGCGTGTATTATTATGCATGATCTGCCAGATTTGTTTTGTAATCGGCTATGGCCAGATATATCAGGACGCATTATGTTACAGATTCGTTATGACTACAGATTTTATTTGATTTGAAAAATACGAAAAGTATGATGTTCTTTGAAAATTTTCCTTCTGCATTTTGTCACGTTTTGCGGGCCCAGTATGACTATGTGTATTACGAGAGTCAGTGGGTTCGCTCGGCCCTGAGTAAGTGTCGGGTGCCCATCACACCCTGTCGAAAATTAGGGTGTGACAATTACATTGCAAAAATTCATCTTGATTGAAGGAGGAGTTATGAACGACCATGGCTACAGCTGTGACCACCCGCGGCCATAGCGATGATCACCCAAGTTTTTGATGGCAAAATTCTTAATTTCCTAGAAGTGTTCTAAACAATCAAGGAGGCGACAACATGGGGATTTAAATTGAGGAAGAAGAAGTGGTGCAATTGGTGCAAGAAATTGTAGAATCTGCTCTAACTAAGTTGAGGTAAGATTTCTTCCTCTTGTAATGTAATTGGAGTTAATGGTGTTGTAATGGAGAGATTAATTTGTATTAGATGAAATTGGAAGTAAGAAAATTGCATGATTTCGTTGGTGTTGGAAATTGAGTGAATTGGAGTTATTTCAATTAAATTGGGTTGATTGTGGTCGTTGTTATTGTTGTTATTGATTATGTGTTAAAAGTGTAGGAATCTTGATACTTAGAGTTGTAGTTGTTTATATGAGATTGTTGGTAATTTGTTCTTGTTGAGTTAAAAGATTAAAGGTGTAGTTATAACTAAGTAATTGTGTTGTTGTAGTGGATGGGCTGTTTGGGGCATGTTGTTGTTAAGTTATTAATGGGATTTGCTTGTGTACGGATAATAGTCACTGATTGTTGTGTTGCTCGATTCGAAAGAAAAGATAAGTTTAAGACATACCTCTAGTAGTCCGAAAGATTGATTTTGGGTGGTTGTAATTGTTGGACTATTGTAGGGTCGTTTCGATGAAGTGTTGGGGCTATAGATTATTAAGAGTAACTTGAATATGTCGTAGTCGTTATGTTAACGATTATTGAATGTTGTAATGTGTGGGCTGATTGGAATGTTATGCGGGCTGTTCGGAGTATTCTTGAATCTTGTCTTGGCTAGTCTTGATATAGTACTTGAATGTGTGGTTGTTGATGCTGATTTGATCGTTTCATAGTTGGCTTGAATGTGAGGGAAATGAACAATATAGGGGAAATGCCGCCCAATTTTCTGAAAGTAAGCTACTAACGTCGAAATACGTTTTAAACCTTTTCGTAGCTTAACTATAGTTCTTAACGTCTTAATATAGGTTGAGACACTTCGGGCAGCGTATACGTATTGTATCACGGATAAGCGATAAAGGTATGTGAAGCTATCCTTTCTATCTTTTGGCATGATTTATATGAAACGAACAAACGACGAATGTATAATTTCCTATTCTTAAAGACACTAGGATGGCTAATGTCCTTGACTTCCATAAGCTATTTCATGTTATCTTGATACGTGCCTATGATTCCTGAGGTTCTATTTAATATAATCTATCGTGACATTAAAAGAACACTTGACATGATTGTCGTCTTTGATACTCGAGTATTAGTTCATTCTACATATTCCATTGAGTCTCAGATGATGATTTAGTTTGCATATGGTTGCTCACTATCTTGCTCTTTCATGCTTTGTTATTATATCTTTCAGGAGTCTGGGCCGGGTATGTTTTCGTGCACGGTTCCTTTCATTGTTCATAGAGTCCCCTCGCTAGAGGGCCGGGTATGGTATATATATATATATGATGATATGATGATATGATGATGTGATGATAGAACCGAGTCCTATGATGGGTCGGGCATGGCATACATGTATACGACTTATTCACCGAGTCCATAATGGGCCGGATATGGTATATGATATAGCTATGCATGATTTTATTTCATAAGGCACAAGTACGATTTCTTGATTATCATACTTATCTCCTGGAATCTCTATTTGGATTATGATCTTTCTTATCGTATTTCATGCTTTATATACTCGGTACGTATCTCGTGCGGACCCTTTCTTCGGGGGCTGGCGTTTCATGCGGTACAAATACTCGATTTGGTGATCCTCCGACTTAGGACTTCTACTCGGTTTGTCTTGGGTGCTCCATTGTTCGGGAGCCTAGACTTTTGAAATACGAATCTTTTGATGTATATATATGTTTATCCGGGGGTACGGCGGGGCCTGTCCGTCATATTTCACTATCGATACTCTTAAAGGTCTGTAGACATATGTGTGGGTTGTATATAGATGTTGTTCAGCTGTGTCAATATGACTTATTTTGGGATGTTGTATGTAGTGACAGCCTTGTCGGCTTGCGTATATATTTTGGGATGTTCCCGTATGTAGTGGCAGCCTTGTCGGCTTGCATATTATGTCATGCTTGATTGGTTGTAACTCCTCAGGAGGCAGGTTACCTTGATATATATATGTGACGTTCTGAGATAATATCTTGTTTTTGCAAGCTTCCATATTGTGTTTAGTTTCAATTTATCTACATCTAACAGGTACGTGTACGAGTGTCCAACTCGGCCACTAGTCACGGCCCACGGGTTGGGTCGTGACAAACTCTAAGTAAGAGTTGGGTGCCCATCATACCCTGATGAGATTGGGGTGTGACAAGGACTCTGCCGGACACGGCTCGTAGAAAATCCCTAGGACGAACTGCTCTGATACCACTTTTGTCACGACCTAACTAGGGGGCCATGACAGGCACCTGAAGCTAACACGCCGAGCACCTCTAAACATACATCTTATAATCACTTTTGGGTGGAAAATAAAGATAACTCATGGGTATCATAATCTGTAAGGATATATATATATATATATATATATATATATATCACAACATAACAACACCTCTTTAGATAATTTTCAGCAATTATATTCATCATCACCTGCCGACAAGGCTACTAAAATATTATTCAACAATATGGACTAACAAGGTTATGAAACATCTCGTACACACGTGTCTACGAGCCTGCACATAGAATACAAGTAACTATAGTGACCAATAGCCATATCTTTAACGACTCACGAAGTAAGTGGAGTGCTCGAGCATTGGCGATAAATCACCTACGGGTCGGATCCATCTCTGTCTACTGCGGGCACGAACGCGGCGTCCGCAAGAAAGGACGTCGGTACGACGATTAATGCGAGTATGTAAGGTATGAACGGTGACATAGTAAGAAATACCGAACGTGGAAAATAATATAATGGACGTATAGGGATAAAGTAATATAAAAAGAGATCAACTTTGTGCTCGGAGAATGCCCTTTTAAGGCGAATGTCATGCATGCTTAGCTTTTTAAGAACTTTCCTTACATATTCATATATAATATCTCGCCGGCCGTTAAGGCGCGATAATACATATATATACACATAGCGTCTTACATGGTGTTATCTTTGTCACGACCCGGCTAGGGCCATGACTGGTACCCGAGGCTAACCACTGAGCACCACTCATTTTATTGCTCCTTTGCTTCCATTCGTATTCTTATGCTCATAATCATGGAAAACTATTATCCTTTGAAACATATTCACTTTATATACATGAGCCTTTCGGCTATCAAAATAAAGTATGTATATATATATATATATATATATATATATATATATATATATATATATACGGTGAGAAACTTGTGATACCATACTACCCAGCAGTGCGTATCTACGAGCCTCTACTATAGTGCTAGACATAGGGATGGGACATGTTACACCCCGTAGTTTCTGTACGTTGAGACTCATTAAGTATTAGCTATTCAATTACAGACATCGGAGTTATTGTCAAGAAGATGCAAGATTACGGGTGCTCGTGTTACGATTACGAGAGTTCGAGGTTCACGTAACGAGGTTATAGGAGGATTGGAAAACGGCGAACTAAGGAGATTAAGCAAAGGGCTTTGAAAGAAAGTTGGGCAAGGTTTGGTATG
>NW_026716451.1:0-17192 GCF_029784015.1 Lycium ferocissimum
AGAATGCCTTTTGAATTAATTCTTGATGTTGTTAGAATGGTTGTTGGTATTGTTGTTGAAGATTTAGCCGAGTTGAAATCTCGGGGATGTTGAATTTACAGGGGAAATGCTGCCCAAATTTCTGTAAATGGAGTGCTAGTTTAGAATTGGGTTTCTAAGAGCTTACGACTAATGTTGGGCGTCTAATGGTGTTATTGTAGATTTTGGAGAAGCCAAGACGTAAGTTTGGATTAATCTAGGAAGCGGACGAGGTATGTGAAGCTTACTCTTTCTTTCTTGTGGCATGTCTTAGTCGTAAGTAGATTGTGATACGAGTCTCGGGGTAACTCCATTCTTAAGGTCCGAGCTTCGCGTACGATTCTTATTCATTTCTTAATCTTGGCCCTCGTAATGCCGATCGAACCATGATCCTTATGTTTTTATATGATTTGGGTTTCAAAGGTTTTATAAAGGCTTTTATTCCAAAAAGGTTTCGTAACTACGAACAATCGTAACTTTCATAGACGAGCTCAGATCGCTTCGAAACGTTCGTAAGAGATTCTAAAATGAACAAGGTCTCCAACTTTCATAAATCGACTCGGATTGGTTGGATACTCGTCCGTGGGCCCCGAGACTTTCGAAAGGATCTAGTGTGACTATCGTCTTAACCCTCGAGTATCGATCACTTACTTCTCTATTAAGTTTGTAATGACGATTACGCCCCTAAGATTCATGCCTTAGAAAGGAAGGGACTAGCCTCACATACCTTTTTCGTTTAGCTACTCTATCACTTGAACGTTCCTCTCCAATATTCACGTTTCTACCTTCAAGAGAGCTAATATTAGATAATTGATAACGTAAACACGCTTGAACTAAAGCTAGAGAAAATTGGGCAGTATCTTCTTTGTTTATACAACTTTCTCCATATCATATACCAACTCCCAATCATCAATGATAACATTCATAATATCTTAATCAGTAACTTTTGTCACGTTCATCATTATACAACTCCCACAACTCCCTCTCAAGGTCATCCATAATCATGCTCATAATACAACATTACATTCATCCTCATCTAATGTTTCTCCTATGTTCTTAACATCATTCATAACATAATTATAATCACAACATATCAAGAATCGTGATTCATATTAATCTACTACTCAACAATGTCACTATTCTCATGTTTGTAACCAATTTCTACTTCCTTCCATAATCCAAGTCTTTCAACCTCTCAATACTTTAAACAACATGGAATGATCATAAAACTTACCTTTGATTGAGTAGGAATGAGTTTTGGATAGCAATACTCCACTTGAGGAAAACCCTAGTTCCACTTCCAAAGGGATTTCTTGCCTTGGATGAACCCTAGTGAGCTTCTTGCACTTAATTCACTTGAATTTATGATATGAACCTTTGACTTCCTTTGTATTCTTGAAGATGAAATGTGTAGAACCCTCTAGAAGTCTTGAGAGAGATGGAGAAGTGGAAAGAATGAGAAAATAAGAGTGGGAACATGTAATTATACTTGCAACTTATTCAGCCGGTCGGGTATTATACAGACCACTTATACGGTTCGTATAACATTGTACGGTCCGTATAAGTGTCCGTGGTTCACCATTAGGGAAACCATCTTCCTGTTGGGTGTTATACGGACCCTTATACGGACCGTATAATGTTATGCGGACTGTATAAGCGGTCGTATAACCCCATTTCTCAGAAATTATTTTCGTCGTTCGTTTGATCTCCAATCCTTATGAAACCTTCTTGACACTTGTTTAACACTTCATTACCAATCTAAGGAGCATTATAACTGTTCTTTAAGACATCATCAAGTAGACATTAACTCGATACTTTACACATCCTTCTTCAAAATACAACTTGTGCTCAACATTCTTTAACGAACTTTCTTCTCTTACTCCCAACGTCTTTGGAATCTTAATTAAAATCGTTAAATAACCTTTCTTACTTATAGAAACATCGTATACTCCTTACCCTGCGTTAGCCTATTCACTAGGCAATGACATGAAATTTTTCGAGGTGTAACAGTTGCGGCATGTGACCCGATCCAAATATATAGGTTCAAATGAATGCATGAGGTGTATAAATGCAAGAAATCCATGAAATCAAAGAATATGCTATGGAATCTCAAACACCATAAGTCATATCAAGTCTTGCATAAACCAACAACACTCATAGAAACGGATCAATATCGAGTTTCAATCACTACAATGATGTCATGAGAAATGCAGGATGAAATGCATGTATGAATGCCAATTTCAACAATAATCATGAGGTTGAATAAGCATGACAACATCCGTAAAGCAATTACCAATATGAACTTATTCCCTACTCTATACAATGCCACGTCCGGAACAATTTTCCTTCGGACCACATAGGTAACATCAAATATGCATACAAGAGAGGTCATACGAAATATGCACATAGCAAACACCATAATAAGAAGACTCAGATGTTTCACTTTCCCTCTTATCATTATTAATATCAAATCACAACTCACGTCGATGAATCATGTAGAATGTGTATGAATGATATGCATGTATCAATCAATCTCAAGTGTAAATCAAAATCAAATCTCAATGAGGCCACACATGGGCACATATCACAATATCAATATCAAGTCAAGTCTTTTCCTCTATCCATGTTAATGTCAAGATAAGTGAGAGACAATCGTATCATAATCACAATATGACAACTAAGTACTCCAATATCACACACATGACAACAAGCCAATAAACCACAAGAGGCAACAAGCCCACAAATCAGTCAACAATACCAATCCTAAGAATATCCATCCCAACTTCATACCCAAAGGCTTAACATGCTTTCTCCGTCAATAACTAACTCCTACATATGCTTCGCCAACTAAAGTCTAACCAAAAAGGTAAGTCGTAACCTACCTGGCAGTCAAGCAGGAGCCACGAACAATTAAACATTCGCCTTGCCTTCCCTCTTCGGAGAGCCTCAGAACGATTAACGTCTATCAACTATAAATTCTACGTTAGAATACGAATTTAAGGATACCCATATTGCCATAGTTTTACCCAAAACACAAAAATGGACCCAAAATAGCCAAACCAGCGCCACAAGGGCAAAATTGGAAATTTAAGTCAAAATTAGTTTACCCATAGTTTAATTAGTCTAAATCCAGAAAACCCATTCAAAAAGCCATCATCTTGAACCTCAAATCCATGGTTTACCACTTTGCTACTTTTGGGTTTAAAACCCCAATTTTCCCCAACCAAACACGAATAAAAACGATAACCAACGAAAATAATCATGGGAAAATACCAAAATAAAGGTTAGATACTTACTGTTACACCTTGGAAAATTTCGCATTATCAAGACTGTGGACGGCTTAGTATGAGCTCAGGGGAGAGCAGAGTTACATAAGGATTATGGATGAAGATTATGTTATCTGAGCATAAGAACATATATATATATGACATTTGGAGAGTGTATGGAGTAAATCGGTTAACATGATCACTCGATGATAGCCCTCGAAACCATGAGTTAAGGTGGGGCCCACATGTCGGGATTTTGTAAAGGATATATTATAAGTGATACAAGTAGTACATGGAAAGTTGAGCAAGTCCTAAGAAGGACCCATAAGCCAAATATGGACATAAGCCCTCCAAAAGGACGATTTAAGGAAACGTTTTCGGATAAGTTGACTTGGAGGGGCAAAAACGGCATTATAAGTTTGGAATCTGGAAACACACCAAGAATAAAAGTTGTAGATAATTGAAAGATCTTTCCAACCATAGGTCGTGGGCCCTCACACGATGTCGTAATCAAGAGTTATGGCCATTTTAAGAGCAAGACCCCAAGCTGCCAAAGGGTTCCGCGGGCCCCACATGAATAAGTCGGTGGAACCGACCTAGGGGGGCTATAAATACCCCATCAGCCCGTTTTTTTCAGCATATTAACACTCCAAATAGTCCTAGAAGCCTCTCAAAACATCTCCCAAATATTATAGTCCGATAAATCAAGAATTTGACAAGATTACGCCAAACTAGTCCGTGAAAGGCGATTGTTCTTGCTTCTACTTAAGCTTGGTATTGGAAAAGGTTGATGTGGCTGAGTTTTTTTCAAGCATAAGGTATGTTATTTATCCCATCTTTTATGTTGAGTTTATTTGAAGGTCTAGCAAGCCTTAAAAATGAAACTAGTCATGGAGAAAAGGCCATAGAATGTTGTATTGTAGTTGTTGTGTTTATGGGCTGTTTTGGACGTGTTGTGGCCGTGTGGATGGACTGATTTACGCATATAAAAATGGTATCTAACATGGTTGGCGTATTGATGAGATTATACTCCGATTGGGATGGAAGAAAGTGCATATTGTTGTTGTATGTTGAAAAACGTCGTGTGGGACGTTTATGGAATATGTTGGTATGAATAATAGTGTTGTTGATGTTGGTATTATTGTTGTTGTTGATTGGTTTGAATTGTAATTTTGGGCTAGGCATATAAACGGGGGGAGATCTTTTCGATTTTCGGCGGAGAATATAGAATAGTTTGATTTGAAATTTGGTACAAGTGTGCAATAAAGAGTCTAACGTTAGTGTGAATCCTTTTAAGTGTAGGCTTACGAGCTTGGACGAATAAGCGTAGCTAATAAGAGAGGTGATTTGAACAGGTATGTAAAGCCTAACCTTTCTTTCTTTTGGCATGTCTTAGTTGTAAGTAAGCTATGATACGAGCCTCGGGGTACGAGCCTCGGGGTAACTCTACTCTTAAGATCCGAGCATGTATATGATTCCTATTCACTTCTTGATACTAGCGTTCTTAGTATGGTCGTACTATGGTCCTGGTGTCTTTTGTATGATTGGGTTTCAAATGTTGCATAAAGAGATTTTGTTCGTAAAGGAATCTGTAACTACGAACGACCGTAACTTTCATAGACGAGCTCGGATCGCTTCGAAACGTTCGTAGAAGGTTCTATAACGACTAATGACTCTAACTTTCATGAGTGGGCCCGGATTGGTTTGATGTATATCCGTGGTCCCCGAGATTTTCCTTTGTATAGTCCTAACGACTTTTTTTGAAAGAACTTAACATGATTACCGTTTTAACTCTCGAGCGTCGACTACTTACTTCTCCATTGAGTCTGTAATGATGATTTATGTGCATATGGTTTCTCACTACTCTGCTCGTGCATGCCTCAATACATCTTTCACCGAGTCCCGGGCCGGGTATGTATTCGTGCACAGTTTCACTGCATTGTTCACCGAGTCCCTCACTAGAGGGCCGGGTACGGTATATATATATATATGATATGATGATATGGGGATGGCGGCCGGGATGGCATATGATGATTCTATTCACCGAGTCCCTCACTAGAGGGCCGGGTACGGTATATATATATATATATATATATATATATATATGATGGAATGATGATATGATGATTTTACTTACCGAGTCCCTCACTAGAGGGCCGGGACACGCTATATATATATATATATGTATATGATGATTATTTATTTATGGTTCAGAGTCAAGCCTTATGATTTTCTGTACTTCTTATTCAGTATGATCCTGTTTACTGTATTTCATGCTTCACATGCTCGGTATTCCGTCAGTGCGACCCCCGCTCTTCGGGGGGGTCGCGTTTCATGCCACGCGGTGTATACGGATGAGTAGGAGATGTTCCATTTGGATTGGCGAGCTCCATTTCCTTCTGGGTCTTTGTCGAGGTCGAGTATCTATGTTATGGTATCTTGGGTTATGTTAGAGACTTTGCGGATGAGTGAGTCATGTATATAGATGTCGGTCTCGTAAGCGGCTCGTAAGCCGATGTATCATTATGCATTATGTTACGGATTTCATATGATTACGATTTTACTTGATTTGAGAAAGACGAAAAGCATGTTGTTCTTTGAAAAGCTTCCATTATGCATTCGTTTCATGATTTAAGAGTCCAGTAAGATTATGAGTACCACGAGGATCAGCGGGTTTGCTCGGCCCTAAGTAAGAGTCGGATGCCCATCATGCCCCATCAAGTAGGGGTGTGACACTTACCCCCTCGTTGAGACAAGAACAACGCCGCGAAAATTACCTCAAAGGGAGCTCTAAAACTCAAGATATGCTCAAAATACGAAATGAACGGTACCGATTTTTATACACGAGAGATGTCGGCTACGTAGGACAGTCCGCCCGGCGGACACACCGGAAAGAATGTCCGTGCTAAAATGACCATAACTTCCTCATACGAAAACGAAATGCGACAATTCTTTTTGCCATGGCTTCGTAATTACGATACGGATCTAATGGTTCAATCGAAACACAAAACAAAGGTCATTTGATCAATATGGTACCCTTTATGGCCAAAGAAACTACGACGAAAACATCGAATACGAGCGTGACATAACCCAAATACATTCGAAACTCTTCAGAATCTCACCAAAACTTGCGGACAAGTCCAAAATCATCATACTAACTTGTTGGAACTTTCAAAATGTCGACATGGGGTCATCTTGACCCGATGTTGACCGTGGTCAACTCTAACTCTTTAACTTAACTAATTTCTCCATCAATGACTCAAATCACACCCAAACCCTTCGGGAACCAAACCAATGACTCCACTAGGTCATAAATCACATTTCGGGCCTAATGGAACTGTCGGAATTCGATTACGACCACGTTTACCCAAAAGTCAACTTTCGGTCAACTATTTTTCACGTTAAGGTTCTAATTCTCATAAGTTACCATAAAACTCACCTGATTACCTCGGGAACCATGTCGCCCATCCCCGCGAGTCAAAATCATACTAACAGGACTCGGGGAAGGGTCAACGAGGCTAAATGGGTCAAAAGCACTATAACGACCAAACGGGCCGTTACAGCCTTTCATTTGCGCCGCGGAGCGTTTTTGGTACGACTCGCCACGAAACGCCTGCGAAAACAACGATATATATATATATATATATATATATATATATATATATATATAGGTGACTTCACATTGTTTCACGACACGCCTATCTTTGTTTTAGGGAAATCCTCTCCTCGTTCAGGCGTATGCCGCACCTTGCGCTTGTGAATGAGTGTGATATATACCTCTTTGCTCAGCACGTGACTGTGTACCCCGAAAATGGAAGCTGCATGTTTTCACCCGCTCCCAATTCATGGTGGATATATATATTCCAACTTTGTCATGTTAGTTTCTAGCAATATATAGCCTAAAAGTAACTCAATTCATTTTTTAAAATATCAAGACTTATCCGTAGATTTAAAAACTTCATTTTTTAACTTAAATTCATTTAGCTTACATGTTAATTTGTTCCTTTGCTGCTTTTTAACTGAGTCATGTTTGATCGCGTACAAGATATGTTTTGGTTAAATGAGTTAAATAGATTTATTCTTTTATATAAAATGGGGCTTTAATTAGGGGTGGGCATGGTACCCTATTAGAAACTTTGGTACGATATGGTATGATATTGAAAACTTCGGTACTGTAATTTCAATTTTCGATTTATGAAAATACTAAACCATTACCATACCAAGATAATTCGGTATGATTCGGTATTTTTAAGTTCGATTTCGATGTTTTTCAGTATGGTAAATTAGTACCATAGTTTGTTTGACTTCGACTTACATATACTCATATAATAGAGAATTACGAATTCGGCTATTCAAGAAACGTCTCAATTATATCGTACTAACACCTTACACATGTAAATATATTCAAAAGACAGCACATCAATTACACAAAAAGAGCATTTCAATCAAGATAGATTAATCTAAATTCCAATGTCTAAACAATTAATATTGTACTAATACTTGTTAATATATTTGTTAGTATTATAATACTAATATATATGAATTGTATATATAACTATATACCGGTATGGTATTCAATATTTCGGTATATCATGAATACCGAATATCATACCGAATACCAAACTTCATAAAAATGCATACCAAATACCATAGTACCAAAACCACGGTATAAGAAATTTTGATTTCGGTATAGTAATCGGTATATACCGTACCGTGTTTAGTATGTTTTTAGGAAAAAATTGATAGTCGAGTGATTTTATTGTCCTAAAAGAAACAAAATAATTTGTGCAAGGAAATTCTCTAAAAAATAACTCTACTTATTGAGTTTTTCCGGGAATGGTATATTAATAACCGACAACGATGCTCTGGCCCAAACGTTAATACTAAGAGAGCAAGACGCAAATTCGCTTAAGAAATGCTGTATGTACACACACTACAGCGTTCCTCGCTGCGATTTCATTTTTCCTCTACAACATTTTTGGATTTCTCAAATAACGAAATCCATTTTACTCCTACCATTTTATTACAACCTGCTTCTTTCGAAAGAAAATGGCTCGTATTGTTCAGTCATTGTGTAAGGTCAAACAAAGATTAATTTACGACGTTATAGTACTAGATGTAAATCAGCCATTTCTCCTGGCAGATCAAATCAATATTTATTTATGCCCATTTCCTAGAACTCTACTTCCATGCGTTACTCTCTTTGTTAATATATTTTCCGTAACTTTCTACAGGATTCAGTATTTTCAGCCCGGCAATGCAAATAGAATTTCCAATTAACCTTCATGTTCATAATTATCTATCAACCACGCGAGCAAACGTCATCGGGAACTTAAATCCACAACGCTGAACCACTTTTCTTCCTCAGCCCCTACATTTCTGTCTACCCAGTCTGCACCTCTATTCTAATTGTGCTTTTATTCTAAAGAACATACATCGACGCAAATTGCCAGATGACTACTTAAAATTAAAAACCATCATAATTTTCTATGTGATGATATAATGGTAAGCATAACACAAAGAGGATCAACAGCTATCCCACCACGGGACACCGAAAAAAGAAGGCTGGGGGCACTACTATTCTTACAATGACATATATTTGTCCTTTTGATTGTTTGTGCTTCTATTTTTCAAATCATCCTCAAGCAAGACCTGCACCAAATGAACCATTGTAACAAAACAAAAACCTAAATGGACGAATGCTCAACCAACAGCGGCGAAGGGTGAGCTTCTACAAGCAAATATATATAGAAACAAATTGCATACCCATCCATTGTCAGCGTCTAGTTCTAGGCTTGCAGCGAAACTCAGCTAAGAGTGCTATATGATCAGAGGACCACTCTGGAGAAGGAAGTGCTGTGTCTTTTCTCAAGCTTTCCTCGTCTAAGAGCTCCAACAACGATTCAACAGTTAAAGAGTCGGCTGAAAGCACATATCAAACCATCACGCATATCAGTCTAAACACAAAATTCTATCAGATAGATACATAAATTTGTTGTGTAATTATGACTGTACAATGGAATAGAACTCATAAATGTAGAATATCTTAAGACAGAACCATGCAACTATACCAGAGTAGAATATATAATCACGAGTCCCAATAAAATCTCTGGTGCAGTTTGTAAACAAGGGTTCATTGGTACTAGGATCCATCCTCCTTCGTTGTTTCTCTAGTCCACGGACCGCAGGCATTCGGGCAAAGGATGAGTAAGCACTTACCTATACAGAAATATACAAATATAAACAAAATGTGAGTTGTTTAGTCACAGAACTTATTTAGTCTTCTCAACAATGGAGTCTAATACAAAAATATATATGTGCTCAGTCTGCTCTCAGGAAGGGGTAGGGACATGGGGAAGCAAACATATCTACAACGGGAGCTTTCTAAAGTTACTGAAGTGATACCAATGGCAGCTGATGCATTAACTTTGTGGCTGGACGCAAAATACTAAGAGGGTCCACTGCTAGATCTGGATGCATTGGATCAACTTTCCCCATTGCAAGAAGTGCGTGAGGAGCACTGCATTGCCAATAGCTTTTATCAGTAATGTTACTGTTCCAGCCTGATTTTTGCATAAAATGAGGGAGAAATAGAGGTGCAATTCTTAACAATGCCTATAAGAGAACATGCAATTAGAAATCAAGAAAAACACGGACCTTCCAGGAACTGAATTAAAATCACCACAGACCAGCATTGGAATTTCAGCGCTAGCAGCAATTTTCTCTAGTCCTTTCAAAAGTGTGTGAACCTAAATATTTAATGTAAACAAATTGCCAATTAAGTTTCAAGACTGAAAGATAGAATAACAGCTAAATTGTTATCTAATAGTAACCTGCCAAAGTTTAACATCCTTTAACTCTTGATGAACATTAACATGTGTGTTAGCCTGCATTCAGAAATGAAGTAATGTCTTCAGTAAGGTGCGCTACCAGCAGAATATTTTCACCAATATTTAAGTGGGTAAAGAACAGAAGAATTAATAAGATAAACTTTTGGCTGCTCCAACTTTCACAATAGCATGCCAGAGACTTCTGTTTAAGCTCAATGCAAAAACTTGTAATGAAGAAAAGTTTTCACCAGATCAATGTGTTCATGTCAACCACAGCATTGTAAAACTCTAATTAAAAAAACTAATTCTCCAGGAAATTGACTCCCGCAGGAGAACAAGATTCAAAGCCTTATTATTTTCTCCAGGCATCATTAGATTACCAATATGACAGCCGAAATAACAGTGATTTCCCATGGTAGTTTATCAATGATACCACAATCACATCCAACAATACGTCATATATAGGATAAAAAAGGGAACATAAGTGAAAAAGGTAGGTGGTACAACATAACGCATTTTAATGTAGAGGAGAGGAGCCAGAGTGTGAGTGTGATATGGCTTTGTTGTGTCAGCTTATTGCACCATGTTTTCCACATAAACCACGACTGTTTCATGAAATAGGAATGGACTGGTTTGAAAATATGCTCAAAACTGCCTATTGGCAGGGAAGAGATTTGACATTTTAAATCATCTGGCCATCAGTTATTAAATTCAGATTTGATATCATTCTCACCAATGCCCCAGCTGCACCAAAAAAAAAAAAAAAAAAGGGACACAGAAAAGGACAAATGCGTGTGTGTGTGGGGGGGGGGGGAGCATAATTTCATTTCTACCACGTGGTCTGAACCAGAGAGAGGAGTAAATTTTTAAAGCAAGCTATGCAGGAGAGATAGTGTTCTTTCTGGGGCTGCTCCTAATTTAGCAGTTTTGTTGCTGTTCTTGCTTTTCCCAGTAGAATTAATTGGATGAAGATCATTCTTTCTTAACTTGCACGTTGCCAAAACTGTTGTACTTCTCTCCAGGAGAATCAAATTAAGAATAAACTAGCAATCAAGGTCGACACCATTTATTTAAATTTTGTTAAAGAGATAATGAGGAAAGAACATTTGTTGGGAAAGAAGTAAACAGCCGCTCGGAAACACCGATTCAACATAAATATAAATATCCTTTCAAAAAGTCCTCTTTTCCGGCTAGAGTGATCATACTACCAATATGAAAAGAAAATGTTCCAGGCCTCAAAATTGAGTCCAAAGTTGTCTTACTACCCCTCAAATATAAGTCTAGATATTTTGTGTTTCAACAATTCTATATTTTAAAGATAAGAGATTCTTCTTTAATTCTAGAGACCGGGATTCTTTCAAATAGGTCAAACTGATATCACTTTAGAGAAACCTAAGAATATGATGAACACTGACACAAATCTACAATAGTTGAAGGGCCTTCAACTCTATCAACCATGACCTATGATGAAGATGCCTATCAGTCAAAACCTAAAATAAAGATGCAGGCAACAAAGGACATGTCATATTGCAAAATAGTGCTTCACTCGAAAGGAAAAGATGAGACCTACAGCAGATCATGAACGTTCTTTAACCGAAAAAACCTACACTGAAGCAACTATAAGCACTAGGCAAACTACCTTCATTTAAATGACGTGTACCCATTAATAGACCCTACGGATGATATTTCCAGGTCAGATGCAAGAAGCTCCACTATTAAGATCTGTTTTGACAATTTCATTTGACGTTTCTGGAAATTTCAAGTCTTGTAACTAGCTAGATTCACCAATGCAGTTTCTTTAAGCTTAATATAGATGACACCGTATGATGCTCTTGACAGTAAGAAAAATGAACAATACAACGAAAATCATACAGTAACTGGAACATCAAAAGCACAGGCAACTTGAAATAATAGTTAAATGGTTGCTAAAGAGGTTGAATTTGTTTCATAGATAACAGTACAGAACAGAACACAGAAGTTAACTCTAAAAGCAAAAGTGAAAGAAGCACCAGGTTCCTTACCACACAAACAAGTTGACGCTTCCCAGGGTTGTCAACCCCCTGGTTATTGAACTTGGCTTCCAGAACCACAATAAGTGCAATGTCATCCTGTCAAGCACACACTAGTGAGATATAAGCCCAGTCCTGAATCAAATTCTTCATAAGCCAACAAGGAACCACTTGACAAATTCGGCAAGATACCTTAACCAAACGACTTAGTGCGGTCTTCTTTTGGGCACTAGGAACTAAGGCTTCAGTCAAAGATTGAGCAGCTTTATTGAACTCAACCTGCAACAAGCGCATGCAAAGAATCTTGTAACAATATTATTGCACAAATTGTGTTATAAGTAAAGCCCTTCTCAGGAACACACAGTGCTTCCATACCTCATATTTTTTAACATGTGCGAATCTATCTCGGCGGAAAAATGTGGCACAACCATCAACAGTATTGATATTCCCACTGAACACCTGCATACAGAAAAGGTGTGTCACTAGAAATCAAAAACTTTCAGATGAAAACACATACTTCGCCACGAACCTCAGCTGTTTTTCTTTTGAACAAAGCTTGATAACCATGTTTATCCAGCTCAGGTGCAAAGAATTCCTCAAAGTGATCACTCTGAACCTGAAAATGGAAGCATACAGCACTTAGATACGGGTATTTATAATTCCATAGGTAATTCACAAGCCCATTTAACATGACAATCATACGGGTAAGCATACATGTGAAGAAAAAGAAACCCTTTAAGCTAAAGAAGCTGATTATGCATGCATCAAATTCACTAATTCAAGAAGCAAACATATTTATTTGACCAAAGGAACGGAAGAAATAAGAGCGTATTTCAGGAAAAAGGAAATACGGTAGCATGGTTTTATTCAAGCACTGGAGCCACTGTAACCCTTTCAGGAATTGCAAAAAAGTTAAAATACACTCGTAAGAAGGTCTATCTACTCTAAATTCCAATACAGAAGCAAGAAAGAAGCCTCCTGAGTAGCATGAAAAGATTTTCACACCTACCGGTCTGTCATAGTCAAAGCTAACTGGATTTCCAAAGATCCAACAAGATCACCCAAATAATTATATATTATAATGTTAGCTCATGTCACAGGGTACCTCTTGAAGGCAAACAATGTCTGCACGGTAGCCAACTATTTCACGCAATAGATTTTGTCTCCGGTAAGTCCAAGAAAGAGCCCAAGAGGGGCAATAACTGTACAATTCATTTGTTGCATATGCATCAGACAGAATGTTGTATGAGAGCACAGTAAAAGTTCCTGAAGATGATAAACAGCTATCTAAGTCCAGATGCACTGGTATATCAACTCCACTAACTGAAATCAAGCGACGTGGAGTAGGAGATGGAGCTGGAATCACTCGAGATGTTAAAACAGTACTAGCATGTCCAACAGGTAATTTTGTTTCTGCATCAATGACAGCACATTCAAATTTAAGGACGTGACCAATATCATCTGCAGATGGGGTGTATGTTTTAGAGCGTCCAACTTCAAACCAGGTTTCACCACCATTTCTTTGAGTTACTGCCACAGGGTATAAAGGTGTGGTTCCATTTGTCAAGCTACCGCTAGATTGCAAAGAAGTCAAGCTCGTATTAACACCAGATCCTGTACTATTGAATCGCCCAAATATTTCTTCCTCCTCATTTCCGTTTTCATTCACAGCACTAGCAGCACGTTCATGCAGAACACGATGATGCTGCCATGCATCTGAAAAACATTTTGGCGAGCAATGGTAACTCTTCGCAACAGGGATTTTGGCCTTCACACATCCAAGGCACTGCAACGTAGCTTGCTCAGATGGATGGACGCTGCAGATGGCAACTTTTCTATCACTTTGTATACGGTACCTGCAAAAGAAGTAATATATCAAACAAGTAATGAAAAATGATTTCCATAAATACTGATTTTCTTGGCAGCAACGAGAAATGACAGTTCACACCACATCTTTTTAGTGGAGAAAAGTATCAATTGAAGTTAATGAGCCAAATAGCCGGTGTAAGAGTCAAACATACTCTAGCAGTCGGCAATAATTTCCGGAATATCAACTATAAAAGGCTGTTTTGGCATACCCAGGTAGCAATCCAGTGCCCGCATGTGGGCGATTTCTAAGCTGTTTTCTCGGTGACCATATGTGGTTGATTGTTAAGCTGTTTCTGGGATTTTTTGAAATTTTTTTATGACCGAGAAAATCGGTCTGCAGCAACCCTTTGGACCAACCGTAGCCTTCGAAGCTCGGGGATGGGTCCACCCTCTACCCTTCTACACCTAAATATTGTACATAGTTCGCTTGACGCAGGGCTCGGACTTGCGACCTAAGATACAAGTCTCTCAACCTTTGCCTTGAGCTAACCCCTGGGGGCAAAAAGAAATTCATTTTTTTTAGGACTTTGGAAGCAGACACATTTCAAGTTTAAATATAGATTACATAATATAAAATCTCGAGGAATAAACGTCTTAACGTAGACATGGCTGATACACTTAGAAGCCAGCAGTGAAAAGTATATTTTCTATAACATACATCTGTAAGAGTCAACTGATTTTTTCATTAACAAATTTCCACAGTGATTCATTTGTTCTCATTTTTTCTTCTATTTCTCTGTTCTGCAGTATTGTGTCAAAGGTGCCAAGGTCTGCCAGGGTTTTAAGCACAAACCGCAATTAGAGACACACTTCAATAAAGAAAGGCGCATCAAAAATACATAATCTATATATATATGTGACACAGAAGAAATAACTATAAGATAAAAAACAGTTATATAGACAAAGGAATTGAAAAAAAACTGCATTAAGTGAAATATATGAAACAAAAATAATGTCATTTAAGTTCAAAACAATTTTAAAAGTCCAATTAAGATGCAAAAATGCATTTCAAGTTTTAATTCAAATTTAGCAGCTTTTCTTATACAAAATCCTAATTTCCTAATCGTTAAACATATTCTTTTGAAAGGTTCCTAATCGTTTAACATATTCATCCACAACATTTTCATAATTATCAAAATAATAATTATTAATACACAGATTTGCCTACTGCATTTATTGTTTAGTGCCGCATTCTTCAAGACAAAATTCATGGCCGACGTGGCACCTATGATTTCGCATGTCAACAAAAAGATGGAAATCAACAAGCTGCGACACACTAAACCCCAATAAGGAACTTCCCTTTATAGGTGCACCTATAGAGATGCACACTTAGTTTTATGTCAACTCAAGGAAATATACAAAATAATTCTCCAAAGCTTAAATAAAGTAACAAGAATTAGCAACATTTTTAAACATTCTACAGTTACCAAATTCCAAGGGCCAAAAACTTTTTAAAATGGTGCACCTACCATGTTTTATCTGTTAATATAAAAAGTAACTTTTGTTGATCTTTTTCTCCAACCACTGAAATTCAGTTACTTCTCTGCAGTTTTTGGATAAAGAAAAAGAAACTTCTCTGCAGTTATCAAAGTCTTCTTTCACGATTTACCGTGTCATTTGCGTCCTATACCTGCACCTAATGCTTATACCGACAATGCCAAAACATTTTCAGATGGTAACATGTCTTCAACATAAATAACCTGATCCAATGATAAGTCCCTCTTAATGCAAAAGATAAAATTTGAAAGGAAGTTAATGAGATCAAAGGATACAGATATTATCAGGAGAAAACCATAAGAACATTATTTTTTTCTTTTTGTTTTTCCCTCTTTCTTTTTTTTATAACCTAGAAATCCCCGAGTAGCTGGAGCACTGTTCCTTTTCTTTTTGTTTCTTTTTTTTTTTTTTTTTTTTTTTTGAGTGTGATAACGAAAACGTTACATTATACTTCTTGGTTGTTTAGCCATTTAGATCATAAGAGCCTATCTGGGAATTTGACACTAGGATTTAGATCTAATTAATCGTACTTTTCTAGCTTTGATTTCAGATCTAATTCAATCCACTTCGAATTTAACCTTTCCTGTGCAAAAATATGATGTAATCAGGATTTCATCTTGTCTGGAAGATTTACTCATCTAGCTAGATTATTGTAAATGGAAAATATGATATTTAGGTATACAACCTAATATGTTGAAGGGGAGCCTTGGAGCAATGGTAAAGTTGCCTCCATGTGACCTATAGGTCACAGGTTCGAGCCGTGGAAGCAGACACTAATGCTTGCATTAGGGTAAGTTGTCTACATCAAACCCCTTGGGATGCGACCCTTCACGGTCCCTACTAACGGGAGATGCGTTGTGCACCGGGCTGCCCTTCTTTTTAACCTAATATGTATGAAGTACATATAGAAGAGGCTCTTTTGCCGAAAGCAAATTGCAAAATCGGATCAAGTATTCGATCACTAAATTTAAATTTGGGAATTACTCAGGCATGTACTACAACATATAGAAAAGTTCCACTAGTCAATAAATCATTAGAGAATAATAAAAATCCACAGTTCCTCAAAAGGTTATTATGTTACGTCATTCACACCTTGCTAGGCATGCAAGCTTTTGATAAGTGCAAAGCATGGAATTCTTTCAATCCGATTTAGTACATGCACAATACCAAAAAAAGGGACATTCCAGTTACATCATATCTCATCTAAGAAAAGGATCACATCGTACAAATAAAGCAAGATTCCTTCAAAAAAGGATTATGCCCTTGAATGATGGAAATCCGTTTCTGGATTCTGTTAGCTCCCTAAGTCCTGTCTAGGGGCCATCATCATTTTTTTTTCTTTTTACTTCATCCCCTGGATGCAATCATAGATACATGCTAGTTAAACAGTTAATCGAGAAAACATAGACATTAAGATATTTCCTCATTGAGATGATACACATAAGAAATTCATACTTTCAAGCTTCCTGCTTTGAAAAAGATTGAAATTTTACCTCAGATTATGCTAGTTCCCTTCAAGTACGAAGAGATCTTAGCTAGTATTATAAGAGAGTCGGATACTGCTCTAAAATATATATAATGTGGTATGTCGCAGCTTATATTTACCTCTATATTTTACATAAGTATGAGTCATAAACCAAAATTACTTCCTGAAGCTAAGACAAGAATGAAGTTAAGCTTTGCCACAAATGTCTTTCTGCCAA
>NW_026716452.1:0-17628 GCF_029784015.1 Lycium ferocissimum
ATTTTTAGATGTATTCCCGGATGAGCTTCCGGGCCTTCCCCCCGGCGGGAGGTAGAGTTTGCTATTGATTTGTTGCAGATACTCAGCCTATCTCTATTCCTCCGTACAGAATGGCACCTGCAGAATTGAAAGAATTGAAAGAGCAGCTGAGAGATTTGTTAGAGAAGGGCTTTATTAGGCCCAGTACATCACCCTGGGGAGCGCCGGTATTGTTTGTGAGGAAGAAGGATGGATCGCTGCGGATGTGCATTGATTACGTAATTTGAATAAGGTAACCATCAAGAATAAATACCCTCCCCGGGATTGATGATTTGTTTGATCGGTTGCGGGTCCCGGAGTGTTTCTCGAAGATAGACTGCGGTCGGGTTATCATCGGGTACGGGTACGAGAGGTGATATTCCTAAGACACCATTCGGGACCCGATACGGGCACTATGAATTCAGAGTGATGTCTTTTGGCCTGACAAATGCCCCAACAGTATTTATGGACCTGATGAATCGGGTATTCAGACCGTTCTTAGACATATTCGTGATTGTGTTCATTGATGACATCCTGGTTTATTCTCGATCAGAAGCAGAACATGCAGATCATTTGAGGACGGTACTTGGCACACTTCGGCACCAGAAGTTGTATGCTAAATTTTCTAAGTGTGAATTCCGGCGACTTCGGTGGCATTTACGGGGCATATTATTGGGGTCGATGGCATCCGGTGGATACCCGAGAAGATTGAGGCCGTAAAGAATTGGCCTAGACCTACGACGCCGGCGGGTGCGTGGCTACGGGGATTGGCCGGTTATTACGGGAGGTTCGTGAGAAGTTTGCTTCGATTTCGGCGTCTTTAACAAGGTCGACTCGAGAAGGGAGCAAAGTTCCGGTGGTCGATGCTTGTGAGCGTAGCTTCCGATTCTTTGAAAGAGAAGTTGACTACGGCTCCGGTCCGACACTTCCTAGGGCTCGGATGGGTATGTGATTTATTGTGATGCCTCTGGTATTGGTTTGCGGTGTGTGTTGATGCGCACGGCGGTGATAACTTATGCTTCCGGCGGCTCGAGAAAACATGAAAAGAATTATCCTACTCACGATTTGGAGCTAGCCGCGGTGATTCATGCTTTGAAGATGTGGAGCCATTATTTATATGGTGTTCACGTTGATATTTATACGGATCATAAGAGCCTCCGGTACATCTTTAAACGAAGGAGCCGAACTTGCGGCGAGAGGAGGTGGTTAGAGTTCTTTGAAAGATTATGATGTTGATATTCTCTACCATCTGGGGAAAGCTAATGTTATGGCAGATGCACTTAGTCGCAAGTCTATGGGCAGCCTAGCGGACGTACCATCAGAGAGGAAAGCAATGGTTCGCGATATCCATCAGATTGGCTAGTCTTGGAGTTCGTTTTTGATTTGGATATGTTGGGGTTTACGTTCGAGGTATTCTTTGAATCCTCTATTATAGAAGATATTAAGCGGCATCAGTATGAGGATCCTATTCTGGCACAGTACAGAGATACAGCCCTTAAGAAGGAAAAGACCCCGTTCGAGCTTACATCCGATGGGCAACCGTTACACGGGCGGATTATGTGTACGACATTGCAAGGTTGCGGCGACGGGTTATGGGCGAGGCACATTATGCCGTTAATGTTCACCCGGGGTCGACGAAGATGTACCATGATCTCGGATGTTTATATTGGTGGGATGGTATGAAAAGAGATATAACGAGTTCGTCGCTCGGTGCCGGTGTCGGCGGTTAAGATCGAGCACCAGAAGCCCGGTGGGCTATTGCAGGAGATGGAGATACCGTCGTGGATGTTATATCCCGTACTTTTGCATATTCAGGAAATTTGAAAATAATTGTGACTTGTAAGAATAAGGCAATATTTTGATTTTGGTCAATATGTATGTTGTTGTTCTTGAAAAATATGAATGTGAAATATTGAAAAAGACTAAGGGCAAAATTGGAATTTTAAAAATTTATTTCATGAATTACCAAAAATTATGGACTAAATAATTGGGCCAAAAAAAATGAAAACAAGAGGCCAAGACCATAGAGTGGCCGGCCATAGGCCCTAAAAATGGGTCCAAGCCCATGTTTAATTTAAATCATGTGATAAAATAATTAAAAGGGGGCTATCCTTATTCATTTCAAGAAACTTCAAGAACAAAGAAATTGAGGAAAAAAAAAGGAAGGTCACGGCTAAGGGGAAAGAAAGAGGAAAAAAAATTGAGGGCTTCCATCTTTGATTCAAAAATTGTAATTTTTGTATATTCCTACTAAGCTCAAGACCGTCTCCATCATGATATAAATTTTGAGGCAAGAAAGTGCTTCTTGTGGCAAGTGGAAAAATTAGAAAAAGGTAAAAATTTTACTCTTTTATATTGGAAGAATTATATGTATATGTTGTAGTATATGGAAAGAAATGTAAAGTATAAAAATTGTGTGTTATAGATATGTATATGAGGGTGGACGAAAATGGGGTTATTGGAGAAGAAAAATTAAATTTTATTTGTTATGTTAATTGTGTTGTAGTGGTCTTGTGGAGTAAGTGGGAGAATGCTAGCCAAAAATTGCATGAAAATTGGGTGTAAAATGATTGTAGGAAAATTAGTGAAGTTATGGGAAATTTGCATAATTATGGAAATGAATTGTAAGGTGCAAATTATGAATATTGTTGATGAAAGGAGGAGATGGAAATGTGTTACGAATATTTATGTCAAAGATTAGAGGTTCTGGATGAATTATGGCTTCGGTGAAATTTTCATATATTTTTGTATATTTTGTAAATATTTTGTAGAATGATATGAAATGCTTCCGAATTGAATTGGAATGATCTTGGTTAGTAAATGAAATATGAAAATATTGATATTGATTTGAAAATGCAAAGTTAGATTGGGAGTTGTTGCGTTATTTGGAAAAGAAGGCTATTTATGCTAGAATGCATTTCTAGCCGATTGTTGATGTTGTTGATATTGTTGTTGGTATGGTTCTGCTATTTTGTCCGAGTTTAAATCTCGGGGATGTTATATGTATAGGGGAGATGCTGCCCAAATTTTTGTAGACAAGTATTGGTTGAGATTGAAATCTTAAAGCCTTACAATTAACATTTAGTAATTGTGACCAAATTGTAGATTTTGGCGAACTTGAGACTTGATTTTGGAGACGTGTGGGAAGCGGAAAAGGTATGTAAAGCCCTCCCTTTCCTTCTTTTGGCATGTCTTAGTTATATTAGGTTGGAGTTCGAGCCTCGGGAAAGATTACGTTCATAGAAACTCGAGTTTGATTCGGGGTACTATGCATTCAATGTTCCGAACTAGAATCCTTATGTTTTGTTGGAAAAGTGTTCAAACATCCATAATTGTCATAAACGTAACCGAGTCGTTCTGAAACTTCCATAGATGACTCCATAGAGACTAATGTTTGCAATTCATGTCCGCCGCCTCGGCTTGACCCGAGGTGGGCCCGCAATCCCTGAGACCTATTTGTATAATTCTATTTGTCTTATTTCCGTACGAAAATTTATGGAAACCTTTGGCTATCGTTGCGAGTTTGTTATAAGTATCTGGAAACTCTGATATAAGTATTTGAACGCAAGTATTGTGATACGAATATTTTGATATACGTAATCTGATAAAAGTACTCAACTACGAGGATTCCAATATATGTACTACGATATATGTATTCTGACATAAGTAATCTGTTATAAGCATTTTGATATAAGCATTTTGATATGAGCATTTTGGCATAAGCATTCTGATACAAGTATTCTGACCTAGGCGTTCCGATAATAGTATTTTGGTATGGGGGTCCCGACATAAGTATTCTAATATAAGTATTCCGATACAAGTATTCTGATGTAAATATTCTAACACAAGCAGTTTGATATACGTATTCTGATATAGATATTATGTTATGAGTAATTTGATTTGACTATTCTGAAATAAATACTCCGGAACAAGTAGTTCAATATGAGTACTCCCAATCCTGATATAAGTATTTTGATAAGAATATTCTGGGATAAGTATTCCGATATACGCGCTCTGATGTGAATATTCTGTGTGGTTTGATATAAGAAATCGTTAAGAGTAATGTTATAAATATTTCGATAAAAGTATTTTACTATGAATATTCCGATATAAGTCTTCTGATATAAGCGTTCCGATTAAGTAATCCGTTACGAATATTCTGATAGTACGTTCGATCATTCCGTGGAGTCTTGATTTATGCGCATTTAGTTTCTTGCTACTCCGCTCGTGCACATGTTATGATCTCCTTCGCCGGATCCCGGGCCGGTAGGTATCGTGCGTTTGGTTCGCCGAGCCCTTTGTCTGAGGGCCGGGTCCCACACATAAATTCTAAAGTACGAGGTGTTCGGTTCCGGGGTACTGTGGTATATGTCCGTCCCCGGTTACCGTGTATATGGAGTATGATATGTCCGTCTCCGGAGTACTGTGGTATATCTCCGTCTCCGCGGTACGGTGGTCGGTTCTGGAGTACTGTGGTAAATGTCCGTCTCCGGTTACCGTGTGCGGTTCTGGGGTACTGTGGTATATGTCCGTCCCCAGTTACCATGTATATGGATTGTGATGTGACCGGTTCCCGGGTTCTCGTGGTATATGTCCGGTTCCCGGGGTACCGTGTCTATGTGATGATATGTCCGATTTCCTGGCGTGGTATATGTCCCCGGGCACCGAGTCTATGTTATGATATGTTATGGCGCCAGAGACGGGAGTGGCGACCATGTTCCTGTGCCTTGTGTGTGACTCTGATTTGCATCACTTAAAAATCTGAAAGTAGGCATTTTGATATTCTAGATAAGGTACGCATTTTCTGTACTTCTGACTCCGATCATGATTCAGTATGTCAAACTTCTGCACCTTTGATTTTGATAAGGCTCTGTTCGCTATACCTGGCAGGCTCGTATGTCGATTCGATTATGGTTTGTTGACTATACTTCTTGTATGTACATACGGATTTATTTATGATTACGTTTACAGTATTTCCGACTTTACATGCTCGGTACATTTTCCGACCGACCCGCTTCCATATATATATTCGGGGGGCGCGTTTCATGCCACGCAGGTACAGACGCTTATTGAGGTGACTTGCCAGCCTAGGATGTTTGTTCTGCTGCTCGGAGTGCTCTTTTGATCCGGAGCCCATATTTTGGTACAGATCTGTCAGTTATACATATCTTTGTGTTTACGACTATACTGGGTACGGCGGGGCCCTGTCCCGTCATATGATTACGATGTACGTATTAGAGGCACGTAGACATATATGTGGGTCATGGGTCGCCATTGTTCGGTTATGTACGTGGTTTGTGCTAACGGCCTTAACGGCTGGTTTGTATAAATATATATTTATGATTATGTCGATTCAGTAAGTAGGTGCGTACGGGTGTCCAGCTCGGACGCTAGTCGTGGCCCACGGGGTTGGGTCGTGACAAAAGTGGTATCAGAGCGGTTTGTCCTCGGAATGTCTACAGGCCGTGTCTCGTAGAGTCTTGTTTATCGGTGTGTTGTGCACTACATCTATAAACAGGAGGCTACAGGACATTTAGGATGTTGCCTTTCTTTGGATTTTAGATCGTGCGATAGAGCTGTGCTATTAGGATGATTTCTTTCTGACCACTTGTTATGTTTACAGTGATGCCTCCGAAGAAGGCGACAGCTGCCCAGAAGGGCAAGTCAGTGGTGGTTGGAGAGATTAGCCAGGCCCAGAGGGTTACTAGGGCCCATGCTCAGACTATACCTGAGGTTATGCCCCAGCCAGTAGGCTCTTCTATGCCACCACTGTCAGAGGAGCCTGGGGCAGCAGCCACTGCCACTATGGATCAGGAGGCAGCTCCGCCATTAGCCCCAGAGGCTCCAGCGCCAGAGCCTCCAGTTTCCCAGTCAGGGGCGGAGTACAGGGCGATGAGAGATGCGGTACAGTTATTGACGAGGATAGTAGCGGGGCAGGCCCGCGGACGCGGGCTAGGAGACGACGATGGCGACAGGTGTGATAGTTTGAGGGTTCGTGATTTCTTGACCTGTAACCCCCCAGAGTTTTATGGGTCTAAGCCCGAGGAGGATCCTCAGGATTTTATTCGGCAGATGCAGCGCTCGTTGAGACTGGTCAGGGCTTCTGAGACCGAGTCTGTCGAGTTAGCCTCACACCGGTTACGGGATGTTGCCATTAATTGGTACGAGTCTTGGGAGCTGTCCAGAGGCGAAGATGCGCCTCCAGCTACTTGGAACGATTTTACAGCTGCCTTTCTCAGCCACTTTTTGCCCCCAGAGTTGCGGCGGGCCAGAGTTGATAGATTTTTGCGGCTGAGACAGAATGGCAGGAGTGTCCGTGAGTACAGTTTAGAGTTTGACTCTCTGGCCAGATATGCACCGACTATTGTGGCGGATATGGCCAACAGGATGTACCGGTATGTGATAGGGGCCGGATCGCTACTTGGTTGACGATTGTATGGCGATGGCGTCGCGGTATGGATATTGCCCGGTTACAAGCCTATGCGCAAGGGATGGAGGACCGGCACGAGAGAGGATCGGTCGGACGAGAGATTATGATCGAGGCCGGCCAAGAGGGCCGGATCGGTTAGTTGTTACCTCCGGGGAGTTTCGAGGCGAGCAGTCTCGATCGCGTATTAGGCAGTTTTCTCAGCCGGCACGAAGTATACCCCCACAGTCCTCAGGTCGGAGATCAGATCATGCCGGGTACTCAGGGGACGGACGAGAACCCCGGGGCTTCGTATTCGCGAGGTGGACACAGAGATTCTGGTCGGACGGGGCCGCCTATACCTAGATTTCCTTATTGCAGGGGGCGTCACCCTGGAGAATGTTACCAGGCCACGGGTGCCTGCTTTTCTTGTGGCCGTCAAGGCCATATTATGAGGGAGTATCCGTATAGGGATAGTCCAGACGGTGCAGTTCTGCCTAGTGGGTCAGTTGCTGGGTTATCTTCTTCTATGGCTATGCGCCCTACGGGGCAAGGTAGGCCAGCACCAGCAGCCCGTGGTAAGGGCCGTGGCGGAGTCCTCAGTTCTGGCGATCCTCCGCACCGTATCTATGCCTTGGCGAGTCAACAGGACCCAGAGGCGCCGCCAGATGCGGACGCAGGTATTTTATTAGCCTCTTCTTGAAATATATGTATGCCTCGACATGCCTAGACTCTATTTTGTGGTATTTTTCCTTCCTAGCTACTAACAGAATCTGGATAAAAATCCGAAGTGACAGAATCGTTAGAGGTAACTATTCATACGAATGGGAAAGTGAATATTGAGAATTTAAAAGACTAACTCGGTAGTTTCATAAGTCGAAAAGAAAATAGATAAAAGATTCTTTCTAGGTCGGAGTGGGACCCGCTAGAGAACTTCCTGAAAATTGTTAAGACTCCGACTTACCCTAGATTATGTGGAAAAAGTCATGTGGGGTAGTCGACGTAATTATATCAGCATTACTGCATCAAAGTGCATGAAAGTTACGAGGTTAAGCGTGCTAAGGCCAGAGTAATCTTGGGATGAGTGACCCCCTGGGAAGTACGCCGAAATTTTCATAAATGCAAATATAAAGGATAGATAGAAAATCAGGGGTAACCTAACGGAAATCAGCATGTGCCAAACGGTTAGAAACCCCAAATGGGTCGGGTAAGTTAAGGCGGACTCGGCCGGTGGAAAAGAAGGAAGCGCAACACCGTTCCGGAATCAGAGTAAATTTGAATAAGTGTTTGGGAAATGTTTTGCAAGAAAAATAGTAGTAAATGTATGCGTATGCATATAACATCCCATGTATGACTGTGTCGATCGGCAGGTGGGCCCCAGCAGTCAGTGCTGTGATATACGAAAGACATTGACTAAACGGGATTTATGAAACAGACGCAAGATATGGTACAAGTGTTACAAAGTGGATTGATACTGATTCCATCACTAGTTAAGGCTGGAAGGTCCTAGTATTTAAATATTTGGGAATAGAAAGAAAGCGAGTACGTAAGGGGGCACAGTAATAGTAACGTTTGGGGAAATTTTGGAAGAAAGAAAGAGACCTCCCCGAAGTATTATGAGACCCCATAAGGTCAGTTGAACATTCGAGGACGAATGTTCTAAAGGGGGGGAGGATGTTATATCCCGTACTTTTGTATATTCGGGAAATTTGAAAATAATTGTGACTTGTAAGAATAAGGCAATATTTTGATTTTGGTCAATATGTATGTTATTGTTCTTGAAAAATATGAATGTGAAATATTGGAAAAGACTAAGGGCAAAATTGGAATTTTAAAAATTTATTTCATGAATTACCAAAAATTATGGACTAAATAATTGGGCAAAAAAAAAATGAAAACAAGAGGCCAAGACCATAGAGTGGCCGGCCATAGGCCCTAAAAATGGGTCCAAGCCCATGTTTAATTTAAATCATGTGATAAAATAATTAAAAGGGGGCTATCCTTATTCATTTCAAGAAACTTCAAGAACAAAGAAATTGAGAGGAAAAAAAAAGGGAGGTCACGGCTAAGGGGAAAGAAAGAGGAAAAAAAAATTGAGGGCTTCCATCTTTGATTCAAAAATTGTAATTTTTGTATATTCCTACTAAGCTCAAGACCGTCTCCATCATGATATAAATTTTGAGGCAAGAAAGTGCTTCTTGTGGCAAGTGGAAAAATTAGAAAAAGGTAAAAATTTTACTCTTTTATATTGGAAGAATTATATGTATATGTTGTAGTATATGGAAAGAAATGTAAAGTATAAAAATTGTGTGTTATAGATATGTATATGAGGGTGGACGAAAATGGGGTAATTGGAGAAGAAAAATTAAATTTTATTTGTTATGTTAATTGTGTTGTAGTGGTCTTGTGGAGTAAGTGGGAGAATGCTAGCCAAAAATTGCATGAAAATTGGGTGTAAAATGATTGTAGGAAAATTAGTGAAGTTATGGGAAATTTGCATAATTATGGAAATGAATTGTAAGGTGCAAATTATGAATATTGTTGATAAAAGGAGGAGATGGAAATGTGTTACGAATATTTATGTCAAAGATTAGAGGTTCCGGATGAATTATGGCTTCGGTGAAATTTTCATATATTTTTGTATATTTTATAAATATTTTGTAGAATGATATGAAATGCTTCCGAATTGAATTGGAATGATCTTGGTTAGTAAATGAAATATGAAAATATTGATATTGATTTGAAAATGCAAAGTTAGATTGGGAGTTGTTGCGTTATTTGGAAAAGAAGACTATTTATGCTAGAATGCATTTCTAGCCGATTGTTGATGTTGTTGATATTGTTGTTGGTATGGTTACTGCTATTTTGGCCGAGTTTAAATCTCGGGGATGTTATATGTATAGGGGAGATGCTGCCCAAATTTTTGTAGACAAGTATTGGTTGAGATTGAAATCTTAAAGCCTTACAATTAACATTTAGTAATTGTGACCAAATTGTAGATTTTGGCGAACTTGAGACTTGATTTTGGAGACGTGTGGGAAGCGGAAAAGGTATGTAAAGCCCTCCCTTTCCTTCTTTTGGCATGTCTTAGTTATATTAGGTTGGAGTTCGAGCCTCGGGAAAGATTCTGTTCATAGAAACTCGAGTTTGATTCTGGGTACTATGCATTCAATGTTACTGAACTAGAATCCTTATGTTTTGTTGGAAAAGTGTTCAAACATCCATAATTGTCATAAACGTAACCGAGTCATTCTGAAACTTCCATAGATGACTCCATAGAGACTAATGTTTGCAATTCATGTCCGCCGCCTCGGCTTGACCCGAGGTGGGCCCGCAATCCCCGAGACCTATTTGTATAATTCTATTTGTCTTATTTCCGTACGAAAATTTATGGAAACCTTTGGCTATCGTTGCGAGTTTGTTATAAGTATCTGGAAACTCTGATATAAGTATTTGAACGCAAGTATTGTGATACGAATATTTTGATATACGTAATCTGATAAAAGTACTCAACTACGAGGATTCCAATATATGTACTCTGATATATGTATTCTGACATAAGTAATCTGTTATAAGCATTTTGATATAAGCATTTTGATATGAGCATTTTGGCATAAGCATTCTGATACAAGTATTCTGACCTAGGCGTTCTGATAATAGTATTTTGGTATGGGGGTCCCGACATAAGTATTCTAATATAAGTATTCCGATACAAGTATTACGATGTAAATATTCTAACACAAGCGAGCTTGATATACGTATTCTGATATAGATATTATGTTATGAGTAATTTGATTTGACTATTAAAATAAATACTCCGGAACAAGTAGTTCAATATGAGTACTCCCAATCCTGATATAAGTATTTTGATAAGAATATTCTGGGATAAGTATTCCGATATACGCGCTCTGATGTGAATATTCTGGTGTGGTTTGATATAAGAAATCTGTTAAGAGTAATCTGTTATAAATATTTCGATAAAAGTATTTTACTATGAATATTCCGATATAAGTCTTCTGATATAAGCGTTCCGATTAAGTAATCCGTTATGAATATTCTGATAGTACGTTCGATCATTCCGTGGAGTCTTGATTTATGCGCATTTAGTTTCTTGCTACTCCGCTCGTGCACATGTTATGATCTCCTTTGCCGGATCCCGGGCCGGTAGGTATCGTGCGTTTGGTTCGCCGAGCCCTTTGTCTGAGGGCCGGGTCCCACACATAAATTCTAAAGTACGAGGTGTTCGGTTCCGGGGTACTGTGGTATATGTCCGTCCCCGGTTACCATGTATATGGAGTATGATATGTCCGTCTCGAAGTCTCCGTGGTATATGTCCGTCTCGGGTACGGTGGTCGGTTCGAATCGTGGTATATGTCCGTCTCCGGTTACCGTGTGCGGTTTCGGGGTACTTTGTGGTATATGTCCGTCCCCAGTTACCATGTATATGGATTGTGATGTGACCGGTTCCCGGGTTCTCGTGGTATATGTCCGGTTCCCGGGGTACCGTGTCTATGTGATGATATGTCCGGTTTCCCAACGTGGTATATGTCCCCGGGTACCGAGTCTATGTTATGATATGTTATGGCGCCAAAGACGGGAGTGGCGACCATGTTCCTGTGCCTTGTGTGTGACTCTGATTTGCATCACTTAAAAATCTGAAAGTAGGCATTTTGATATTCTAGATAAGGTACGCATTTTCTGTACTTCTGACTCCGATCATGATTCAGTATGTCAAACTTCTGCACCTTTGATTTTGATAAGGCTCTGTTCGCTATACCTCTGTATGTCTGATTCTGATTATGGTTTGTTGACTATACTTCTGTACATCTGGATTTATTTATGATTCTGTTTACAGTATTTCCGACTTTACATACTCGGTACATTTTTCGTACTGACCCCTTCCTTCGGGGGCTGCGTTTCATGCCACGCAGGTACAGACGCTTATTGAGGTGACTTGCCAGCCTAGGATATTTGTTCTGCTGCTCGGAGTGCTCCTTTGATCCGGAGCCCACATTTTGGTACAGATCTGTCAGTTATACATATCTTTGTGTTTACGACTATACTGGGTACGGCGGGGCCCTGTCCCGTCATATGATTCTGATGTCTGTATTAGAGGCCTGTAGACATATATGTGGGTCATGGGTCACCATTGTTCGGTTATGTCTGTGGTTTGTGCTAACGGCCTTAACGGCTGGTTTGTATAAATATATATTTATGATTATGTCGATTCAGTAAGTAGGTGCGTACGGGTGTCCAGCTCGGACGCTAGTCGTAGCCCACGGGGTTGGGTCGTGACAGTGGAAGTGGGAGATCATTAATATGGATTTTATTACAGGTTTACCTCGCACTCCACGGAGGTATGATTCCATTTGGGTTATTGTTGATCGGCTGACAAAATCAGCCCATTTTCTTTCGGTCCGGACTGCCTACTCGGCTGAGGATTATGCCAGATTATATATTAAGGAGATTGTGCGACTTTATGGAGTTCCCATATCTATTATCTCCGATAGAGGTGCCCAGTTCACAGCTAATTTCTGGAGATCCTTTCAGGAGGGATTGGGGACCCAGGTGAGTCTCAGTACAACATTTCATCCTCAGTCTGACGGACAGGCCGAGCGCACTATTCAGACATTGGAAGATATGTTGCGGGCCTGTGTTATTGATTTCGAGGTAGTCGGGATGACCATTTGCCGCTTGTTGAATTTGCTTATAATAACAGCTACCACTCCAGTATTCAGATGGCACCGTACGAGGCGTTGTATGGCAGAAAGTGTAGGTCACCGATCGATTGGTTTGATGTTGGGGAGACTGAGTTGATTGGCCCAGATGTGGTCCAGCAGGCAGTGGATAAGGTGAAACTCATTCGGGAGTGGTTGTTAGCGGCTCAGAGTCGATAGAAATCTTATGCAGATAATCGCCGTCGACATTTAGAGTTTCAGATTGGTGATTGTGTATTCCTTAAAGTGTCGCCTATGTTGGGCCATATCAGATCATTCGTAAAATAGGCAAGGTCGCCTACGAGTTAGATCTGCCAGCTGATTTGGGAGCAGTACACCCGGTATTCCATGTTTCTATGCTTCGCAAATGTATTGGTGACCCCTCCAGAATATTTCCTGTAGATGATATCCAGGTCACGGAGGAGCTATCTTATGAGGAGCAGCCTATAGCCATATTGGATCGTCAGGTAAGAAAGTTGCGGAATAAAGATGTGGCTTCTGTTAAAGTGTTGTGGCGGAATAATAACCGGGAGGAAGTGACCTGGGAAGCTGAGGAGCAGATGAAGAAGAAGTATCCTCACTTGTTTCCAGTGCCTACAGGTAATCCGAATTCTTTACTTGACTATGTTGTTTGATAAATGAGTTGTTGATCAATGAATGAATTGTTGTGTTGGTTGTAAAAGAAACTCCCCCGAGCGCTTATAAGATCCCGTAAGGTTAATCTAACATTCGAGGACGAATGTTCTAAAGGGAGGAGGATGTTATGTCCCGTATTTTTGTACATCGGGACAATTCGGTTTAACTATGATAAGTTAGAGACAAAACCATTCCGGGATACAAATTCGAGACTTCTGGACCTTCGATTTTATTTTGAGTCATAAGTTGTGCATGAATTTGTTGGCATGGAACAATTAGGAAAATTTGGGACCAAAATTGGAATTAATGGAAGTTGAAAATCATGCATCTTTTCCTTTGTTTGGCCGTGTGATGTGGAGTTTGGCCCACACAATTTGTGGACAATTTTAATTGGTCCAACACTTGTGTGGGCCAAGGGACACATGTATGATTCATCAAGGGGCTTAAAAGATGACTTCTAAGTCATCTATACTCATTCTCAACACTTAGAAAAAAAGAGCAAGAAGTTGAAAAACTCCAAGAGGCTCTCGGCCAAGTGGAGAAAAATTGGGGTTCAATTCTAGCCACTCCAAAAATATTTTGTTGATGCAAACCCACTAAGTTGAGGTCCCTAAGGAGCGTGGAAGCGTTGTTCGGGTCATCCAATCGTTCGTTGTGCCAATTGCAAACCCTAGCCTAGTGTGGAGTTGAAAGAAGAAAGGTAAGAATTGATTATGTTTTATGTGTTATAAAGATTGTATGCATGTTGTAGTATGCTAAAATGGATGAAAATCATAAAATATGGCATGTTGGAGTGAAGGTTGTGTGTGTAGTATATAGCCGTGTGAGGTGTGTGTGTTGTGTTGTATTGAAGCAATGAATTAATGTCTAGTTAGTATATTGTGATTGTTGTAGAATGGAGAAATGAATGAGAATCATAAATATGTGCATATGTAGTGTTGGTCGAAAATGGGTCATATTATATGACAATGAATGGATTGATTCTACTTAACGTTTTAGTTGTTGTCGTTATGAATTCCATGGTGAGAATGAGAGTTTAATGACTCAAATTGATGTTGTAATTGTTGCGGACTGATTTGGAGGTTATTGTACATTTAATGTAATTTGTATATTGATGAGAATAGCATTGTTAGAATGTGAATTGTTGGTGCAAATCATGATTTGGAAGTGAGGGATGAGTTATGGAGGTGTTCTCGGGTTTGGGCAGTTTTCGGGTGAGTGGGAGTATTATTTGGAATGTTTGAAATGTTGTATGAATTGCTTAGAATGTCTTTGAATATTGTTGGTATGGGTTCGGGTTAGTATTCGAATGTATAAGCGTTGATGTTGGCTTGAAGGTAAGCCGTTAAATTGAATATATTGAAAGTTGTTGAATGATGGGAAAGAGAGTTATTAATGTTATATTGCCTTTCGGATTGATTATTGATGTTGCTAGGTTGGTTGTTGTTGTTGTTGTTGTTGTTGATTTTGGCCGAGTTAAATTCTCGGGGTGGCCTATTTACAGGAGAAATGCTGCCCAAATTTCTGTAGAATTAAGGGCTAAATTGGAATAAATGCCCAAATGTCTCTAGCTAATGTTTGGCATATTATAACTTGTTTGTAGATCTTGGGCAGCCCGAGACGTAGGTTGGATTTATCTTGAGTTTGAGCTAGCGTTGAGTGCGTACGAGGTATGTAAAGCCCAATCCTTTCTTCTTTTGGCATGCCTTAGTTTCAAATAGGCTATGACACGAGCTTCGAGAAAATTCGATTCTCGCAATCCGAGCATGTTTATGACTTCTTATTCGTTCTTGGAATTCGTATGTTTATATGATGAGATATTGGCTTTTATGTCTTTGAAATATTTGATTTTTAACTTTTGCATAAAAAGTTTGGCCTTTAAAAAGCTCCGTAACTACGAACGCTCGTATCTTTCACCGAAAGGCTCGGATTGCCTCGATATGCTCGTAGGTGATTGTATGATGTATGATAAGTATGTTTTTCATAGGCGGGCCCGACTCGGGTCAACACCCGTACGTGGGCCCCGCGACTCTTCTTTTGTAATTCTGATGACTTTTGACAAAATATGATATGACTAATATCCCGATTTTAAGTATGATCATTTTACTTATCTTTTGAGTCTACGATAATGATTTTATGCATATGGTTACTCACGACTCCGTTCGTGCATTCTATTATATCTTTCGCCGAGTCCCGGTCCGGTTCTGTTATCGTGCGCACTTTGTTATACTCCGGTGTTATGCTGTGTTATGGTTCGCCGAGCCCTCGCTCGAGGGCCGGTTCCGCTTATATTTGGTGTTATCTTGTGTATGGCGTTATCGTGTTTGATATGTGACGGGGATACGAGATTTGAAACTTTCGGTGTTATCCGTGTTATGGCGCCATCGACAGGCGGGCGACCATATTTTCTGTGCCCTATGCATAATTCGTATTTTTAAAGTAAACATTTTGATATTTTGGAAATGCATTTATTTTCTGTACCTCTATTTCGATTACGACTCAGATTTGTATACTACATCTTCTGCTTTGCATACTCAGTACATATGTCGTACTGACCCCCTTTCTTCGGGGGCTGCGTTTCATGCCCGCAGGTACAGACGCACGCTTGGTGATCCACCCGTTTAGGACACCCTCTTCGCTCGTTTGGAGTGCTCCCTTATTCCGAGCCACATTTTGGTATATATTCGTTCGCCGCATTGTATATATTTGTTCGGGGCACGGCGGGGCCCCGTCCCGTCATATGATTTTGTTTGTCCGTTTAGAGGTACGTGGACATGTATGTGGGTTATGCCCATTCTCGTACGATTGTGTACGTATATGTTATGTTCTGGGCGATCCCCTTTCGCCGTGGCAGCCTCGTCGGCTTGCATTGGTATATGTTTTGGGCCGTTGCGCCATTTGATAGCCTTGCCGGCTTTGATATATATATGTGGTTGTGTTTGAGATTTGTTTGAGACAGTTTGATATAATCTGAGACAGCGTTTGATATTTGTGTCTGTATAAGCTATCTGTACGTGATTCGGATTAGTGATTGTGTTTGGGTGCCTAGCTCGGGCACTAGTCACGGCCTACGGGGTTGGATCGTGACAGTTCAGTCCTAGGGTGTGTCTACGAGTCGTATCTAGCAGGGTCTCGTTTATGTGTGTGTGAAGCGCGCCGCACTTATAAAGGAGAGGATACGGGGCATTTAGAAATGATTGACCTTCCTTCTTATCATAGATCGTGCGATAGAGCCATAGTATAAGAATTCCCTTTTCTTTAACTATGTGTTATGTTTTCAGTAAAGTCGATGAAAGAAAAAGCTGCAGCAACCCAGAAGGGTAAGATAGTGGTCGAAGAGAGGATTGAACAGGAGCCGCCTATAGATAGGGACGAGGGCGAGCCCCAGAGTAAGGCCCTATTTCGGTTCTCTCATACTTCGCCCACTCCGAAGGAGCAGAGAGGAGCCTCAACTTTAGCTCCAGCACCCCCAGTTCCTCCACCAAATGCCTCAGGCCACGAGATGAGACAGGCCATTCTTTTGCTGACCCAGCTAGTAGCCACTCAAGCTCGGCGGTAGGGTGAGAGCCATAGTGACAGGGGTTGGAGGAAGAGGGTCAGGTCTTCGGGGTTTGACTGTGAGTTTGGAGGTGCCCCGAGGCGCAACCTCTAGGCACCACTGCTCATCGCATAGTGCACCCCACCGTTTCCCCGGGCCCTGTGGTTGACAAATCCACTTGTTTCGGGCCAGTTCAGAGTTCTAGAGCTTCCAGCTCCCAGACTAGAGGTGATTAAGGCTAGATGAGATTAGCTATACCACAATGTATTTAGTGTGGTAAGCTATACTCTGGACCATGCCGCTTGGGTACAGATGTTTGTTATGCCTGTGCTCGGCCAGGCCATTTCAGGCGCGACTGTCCATCTCTACGTGGTAGAAATAAGGTTCGGCCTACAGGATTACCAGTTGGCTCATCGGTATCGGTACGCCCTTCGAGGAAAAGCTCACAGACACCAGCAGGCCATAGCAGAGGTAGAAGGGGAGCATCCGGTTCGAGTGGTTCTTAGCACCGCCTCTATGCACCGGTGGGATTACAGGATTTTGAGCCATCTCATGATATTGTCACAGGTATATTATTGGTATCCTCTTATGATACATATACATTGATTGATCCAGGGTTTACTTCGTTATATATGTATATTATTCCTGATGTTGTCGATCGTACTGGGGTGAAATTTGAGCCAATCGAACATTTTGAGGTGTTCATACCTTATTGGTGACCCAGTGATAGTTAGAAGTACAATTTACGAGTAAGTAAACCCCTGTAAAGGGAGTTGATTGACATGATGCTCAGAAGGAAATGGAATTCTAGAAAGGGTGTTCAGGTATAACTTATGAGACGGGCCTTGTTACTTTACATTCTTTTATAGTAACCAACCTGTGTGGTCGAGATATATATCATATGTGTTCGTATCTGTGGCCTTCTAAGGCATGAGATGTGTTTTTTGGGCTGTGTGCAGGTTTGGGATTGTTACGTTTACAGAGGAAACTCTATCGAAATTTTTCCCGGAATTTAAAGAAAATTGTGGAAACCTTGGGTAGGAGTATGGTAAGAAGAAAGAAAGGGCCCAGTGACGAGCGATTAAAGACGAAGTTAGTAGTCAAATACGAGATGAATGTAGGAAGTATGTATTATGCCGAAAGGAATGATGATTAGGTCAGGAGAGGATAAGAAACATGAGAAGGGAAAATGATGTGCTTGGGGTAGAAAGAAGTTTTGTATACTAAAGAGAATTAAAGAGATAAGCAGTCCAGCAGAAGTTGCAACTTAGAAGGATTCGGCTAGCCCTTTTATGCTTTGGACGATTGAGTTA
>NW_026716453.1:0-17379 GCF_029784015.1 Lycium ferocissimum
TTCATGGGCGGGCCGGATTGGGTGTTAAGGGGGCCCCCGAGACTTTTCTATGTTGAGACAAATGGCTTTTGGAAGAATTTAACGGGACTATCGTTTGACCCTCGAGTGTTGGTGATTTATCTATCGATGCAGCAATGATGACTATGTTCTTGACTTAGTAAGTTACTTCATATGGTTTGATACGTACCCAATGATTTCCTAAGTTCTACTTGACATGTTCCGAGTGATCTTCGGAGAAACTTAATCGACTATTGTTTGGCTTTTAAATGAGGTTCGTTTGGATCATTCTGTTGAGTCAATAATGTTGATGTGTCTACTTGTTCTTGAGTCGTAATGATGATTTATGTGTATGTGTGGTTGCTTACTACTCGCTCGTGCGTGGTTGTTACATCTTTCACTGAGTCTCGGGCCAGGACATGTTTTTGTGCATAGCTCTACTATATTATTCACTGAGTCCCTCATTAGAGGGCCGGGACACGCTATGTATATGATGATGTGATTATGATGTATATATGATGGAGACAGGATCTCCTCCATCGAGTCCCTCATTAGAGGGCGGGACACGGCCCATCCGCCCGGTCCCTCATTAGAGGGGCGGGACACGCTATCCAAGGTCCCCTCGCTGGGGCCGGGACACGCTATATGTATATATATAATGATGATATGACCTTACCTACCGAGTCCCTCGATGGGGGCGGGGACACGGTATATGGATATATATATGATGATATGATCTTACCTCGAGTCCCTCACTAGAGAGGCGGGACCTGTTGTATGTACACACGTATGTGCGAGAATGATTGTACGATTGTCACTAAGTCCCATAACGGAGTTGGATGTGATATTGTTATGCATGGTTTGTGTTCAGGGTAAGCGGTCGATATTCGATTAAATTCCTCGACACATACTTTCGTCTCGGTTATGTTTATTCTTGTATTTCATTTACATACTCGAGTACATATTTAAATGCGACCCCTTTCTTCGGGGGGCGTTTCATCCGCAAGTACGAGACGATCGTTTTGGTGAGCATAGGTTTAGGACATCCGTTACCTGTTTACATGCAGGGAGTGCTCCTTTGTTCAGGAGCTATTTTGTGGTACAAACTTCTTTTATTGTATGTATGTGACTATTCGGGGGTATGGCGATTTTTGTCCGTCATATGATTACGGTTGTGACTCTTAAGTCTGTAGACACATATGTGGGTTGTGTATAGTCTTGTTCGGTTGTGTTCGTATGATTTGTGTTTTGGGCGGTCCGTTCGCCGTGGCGACCTTATTAAATTTGTATATATCTTCGGACATATTGTGTATATTACGGACCTTGCCGGCTATTGTGCGGTATATATGTTTGTATGTGACGGCAATGACGCAAACTTTCGTATATGTTTAAGTTATTCATGTATTGATTACAGTTAGCAGGTGTGTATTAGTGCCCAGCTCGAGCACTAGTCATGGCCTACGGGGTCTGCTAATAGAAGGAATTTTCCAACTCGAACAAGCACTTTTATCAGCAAACACTTGTTGCCTTTTTTGGTTATTATCCGTAACGATCGCAATGCTAGTAGGTCTAGGCATTCCCAACCATGATTGCTTACAGATAGCAAGCATTATTAGGCTAATGCTAGCCCCATTATCACAGATAAAACGAGCAAAATCATGATGGCTAACAGTGCATGGAATAGTAAAAGCCCCTGGGTCCTCCTTCTTCTAAGCCCTGGTTATAGATATGACACAACTAACACGGTAAGTCACACTCATGGTGTCATGCTTAACTGGCCTCTTATTCGTCAATAGATCTTTTAAATACTTTGCAAAACCCAGCATCACTCGGAAGGCATCAAGAAATGGAATATTCATCAATAGCTGTTCCAGTTGATTATAGAAATACATACACTTAGCATCCCCAGTTTTTTTTCACTAACCTCTGAGGAAAGGAAGGTGAAGACTTTATCAATTAAGGTAAGGGCAGGTGCCCCCGTGTATACCTTTTCCTTTGTTATCGCTCATATCTTGAGCCTTTGGAACATCTGGCGCAGGATCAATTTTAACCACATTTGAAATTTCATCTTACACTTCCTCAATCTCACTTGGCACCTCAAATGGTACCTCTATATCTGCTTTATTTGCAGGCCTATTTTCAGCTGCTTTTGCACCTACATCTTGAAGCAGTTTCCCACTTTGGGTGTTAATGCCCACACACTTCTCAAGATGATTACCTCTCTTTGCTCTTTAGATTTGAAATTGTATCACTCAGGAGGCCTCCTTATTATGAAGGGTATTTCTCTCTTGAAATGTCTCTCTTCTGTGACTCAAGTTTTTAGAGGAAGTAGTGTGAGAGCCCACAGTTTCAGTCAACCCTTTCAAAGTTTTGTCGGATTTCTCTTGGTTGGCTAGCACCTTGTCAAGCATGCTCTCCAACTTAGAACCTCCTTGCTTATTCGATTGACCCTTTGGTGGAAGATAGGGATTGGAACTCTTATTTCTTAAATTGTTGTTGTTGTTGTTGTTCCCTTAGTTCGAACCACCATAATTATTGTTGTAGTTACCTTGCCCACCAATGGGTCTCCTTTGATTCGATTACGATAACCCCGGTAATTGCACTTGTAGCCATTAACCCATGAGAGTTACTCACAATTAGCATCTTCATACTGCATAGGAGGTCCCTGTTGATATGGACCCTCTGGAACTTAGTACATTCCTTTCGGTATATCTTTGCACGTCTTCAACTGCATTCACTCTCTTAGTTTTTTTTTCATCTAACCTCTTCGTTAACAAAGTAATATCGGTTGCAATCTGGGCCAGAGTTTGTTGTGTCTCTTGGTTTTCTTTCACAATATTGTTGATAAATGAAGTTCCATACGTTGCACCATCAGTACTACCCGAATGCCATGCTTGATTATGAGTAGTCAACCTATCAAGCAATTGAGTGACTCGGGCATATGTCTTGTCCATGAAACACCCACCAACTTCATTATTTGCCACTGCTTGTGTCATTTGATCAAACCCAATATAGAACTTATCCATCAATACAGGATCTGGAAAAACATGATTTGGAGACCGCTGCCAATACTGCTTGAACCTCTCATAAGCCTCATATAATTGCTCCCTCAAAAACTTCTTAAACTTATAAATATTATCACGGATTTCAGCTTTTTTGCTCTGAGGAAACCACTTCTTGAGAAAGAAATTCACCAGCTCACCCCACGTATGAATAGTGTTTTAGGGAAACTTCTCAAACCAATCTCTTGCTTCGCCGGCTAAAGAGTATTTCAAAACTCTTAACCGAATTGCATCAGGGATAACAGCATTCTGGGTATGTGTCGAACACATACCAACAAAAATTTTCAAGTGTCGATGAGGGTCATCATCGGTAGGGTTTCAAAAATATCCCTCAAGTTTGAGCAATTAGTAGATAGTAGCATCGATCTTGCAACTTGCGGCATTAACCCTAGGTGGAAGAATAGTAGATGCATATTCCATCTCCTGCATATAATCTGCAAATACCTTCTTCTCTTCCTCAATTTTCGATGCTGGGGGCAATACTTGCACACCCCTACCACTAGCTGCTCCACGTCCTCCTTTGTTGGCCATGATCACCTGGTTCACAGAAAATAATAAAAAAGTTTGATGGAATAGAAAGAGACTTTAAGTAATGCACACACAACTTAGTAATTTCAAACCGTATTCCCCAGCAACAACACTAAAATTTGATACACTCAAATTACACCTACTAAATGGCGTAAAATGGATGTTGTCAAATATAGTAACTCAACTAGGTTAGGGTTGAATTCCATTGGGAACAGGGTGTGAAAATATTACAATGATAGTTGAGTACTTACTTGCGGTCTAATTTCGTATTCCAGTGAGTTTTATGTGATTGTTTTGCCACGAAACCCCGCCATCAAGCACCCCGACTAAATCCTGGTAGGAGTAAACCAACACACGGGACATCTAATCATTTAGATCCGATTTTATATTAACCAAGTTAAGCAATTATACTCATTCACGCATCAAATAAATTAAATGAGTCATGCCATAAAATACTGAAATGCATGCGGACATTCTAACTATTACAAAATCCCAAAAATCCGAAAGTCATCGTACAAGACTCTAATCTAAAATATGTCTAAGAAATGCAATCTGACTAATAAATAGCCATAATGTCCAGAATACAAAAAGACATTATAGGAGGAAGATCTTCGGGCGGCCTAGCATGGGAAGAATGCAGCAAAGTAGTATCAGTACAAACACTATGTATCGGTAGATATCATAGGCCGACTAAGATTAGTATCATGCATATTTCATCAAATCAATAGAATAAACAAGCCAGTCAACATACATGAATATCAATAGATCACAGTAAATCAACCAAGGATAATCACAATCAAATCACCAATATGTCAAGAATCACAATCACGTAAGCCACAATGGAAATAAGTTTACCACAATAACCTCACTCACGTACACATGCTAGCGATGTCATTGCTCGGTAGTCATGACTAGCGGGGGGACTCATGGTGTCTATGTACCACTCATTCCGGAATACTCCTCGGACCCGAGCACAAACCTACGCTCCGGAACGAACCTCGGACGCGAGGCATATCAATGTACTATTACACCTTGCACTTTCAGAGCATGAGCATGCCACGTACTTCACCGTATTAATAGAGTATCGGAGTCGTCCCATGATGTTTTGGAAGTTACAAGCCATGGGAAGTATGTAACAATGAAGTAAAGGAAGAATTACGATCTCGTAAGTTGTAACTGGGAAGGACAACCTTGGAACCAAGGTACATAACCATTATCAAGTACGATTAATAATAAATATCATGTATGGAGAGTTTCGAAAGATTATGGAAAATAAGTTGTCGAAAGTTTTGAAGAAAGTTTGCAGAATTTTGGGTCAACTTTAGAGGGGTATATCTTCGGATATATCAGGAGTTTTAAGGTGTTTCAAGCCTAAAATGAAGATCGTTGAGTCTAGTTTCCAACGCAACAAACCATTCATCAATAAGACATCAGAGTAGGGAGTTATGGGGGTTTTAAAATGGACAGCCAGAGGAATCCGAACCTGGGGGAAAAATCCGGAAAGCTCACTTACAAACCCACTTATGTGGTGACCCATCCTAATCTGAATTTGTTACCTATAAAAGGGCCTCTACACTTCATTTTATTCATTTTTCTTCAACTTCACAACCCTCTAGAAATCTCCTAACACCTCCACACCTCTCTAGAATCTCCCATACTTCTCTCTCCATTATAAGAGTGTTCTTGAAGGTTCTCCACCATTTCAAAATGTTCTATACCATCACAAAAGAGGATCAACTCCAAAACCCCAAGCTAATTCATGGAGAAGGATGGCTCTTGTCTCTACTTAATATTGTGATAAATTTGGTCTTGGAAGAAGTTGAGTGGGGTGAAGTTCTTCTAGTGTAAGGTATGTTCTCCATCCTATTTCTCATGATTAAGTTGATTTTAAGGTTTAGCAAGTCCTATAAAAGAAAAGAATCAAAGTGGAGAAGTCACAAAGTATTGAATTGAAGATGATAACTATGGGATGAATTTGAAAGGAGATTTTGGATTAATTTAGGATTAAATTGAATATAATTCTTTGATTATGGTATTGTGGATATTATTATGGTTGGTTGAGAAAATGGGGAAAAACATCGTGTGGGATGTTTCATGGAGTATATTGGGAGATGCTGCCCGAATTTCGATAAATTTTAAAAGGAATTAAATTGAGGGCTTAAGACAAGCATATGACGATAAGCCTAATAATAGTATAAATTTTCTTGAATGTAGATTTACGAGCTTGAAAGGATGAGCGTTAAGTAGTAGGAGACCGAAAAGGTATGTTAAGGCTAAACCCTTTCTTTCTAAAGGCATGATTCTTTTCTTATGAACCCATACGTGTTTTCCATAATATTCTATTCCCCCAAAAGCTACAATTTTATGATTCTCAAGGTTCTTATGATGCCAAAGATAGATGTTTCCTATGATGATAATGATGATGATGATGATGATGATCCCATTCTAGAGACTCCAAAGCTTATGGATTTGATGCTATTACGAGATTATTGAGTTTATTTCATGAATTTCTCGAGGTTTTTCATTTTTGTTGATCTCACCTTATAATAATTGTTCCTTCAAGGTGAGATATAGCGATGATGATTGTTCCATAACATAATCGGAGGTTACCGACCTTACGTCACTCCGATAGAGTTGTAGCTTTTATTTGGGCTCTCATGCATGCTTATGTATATGTATGATTACACCGGGCCTAGTTGGCCAAGAAGACACCACTATGTTGGGCGTACTGGGTGGCTTACGGATAATGATAATAACACCGTGTGTACAGGGCATGGGCAGACACCACTAATGGGGCGGCATGAGATGATTACCCCAGACGCGGGAGGCCCGAACACGAGATAATGATGATTACACCGCGCCTATATTGCCGAGAAGCATAACACCGTACCTATATGGTCGGGCAGTTAACTTATATATATATTTATGATGTTGATTTTAAAATTTAAAGTTATCATGCATGGTATCTGCCTCAAGAGGCAATCAGACATACAGGTTATCTCTTTATCTCATGCTTTTTTATTCTTGTTTATGTTACTATTCATATCTTACATCCTCGGTACACTGTTCGTACTGATGTCCTTTCTTGTGGATGCTGCGTTCATGCCCATAGGTAGACAGGGAGATGGATCAAATCCGTAGGTGCTTTATCAACGGATTCTCAAGAGCACTCCGCTTACTTCGGAGCTGCAGTCTATTAGCATTGGTCTTTACGGTCACTTGTATTCTATGTAGAGGCTAGTAGACATGTGTGTACAGTTAGACGTCTTCTAACCCTCTTTTGGTTCATATCGTTGTGTAACATTTTAGTAGCCTTGTCGGCTGGTGATGATGGACATAATTATTGAAGATTATATAGAGATGTGCCGTTATGTTGTGATATATGTGCTTCCAAATTATGGAATGAGTGCACTTGAGATTTTGGAGAATTGAGATTTACTGAAAATATAAGGAAAGTTGACCCTAAGAATTCAAATGCAGTATTACGATTTATAGATTGGTAAGTAAGAGATAACGAAGAGATATTGATAAGGGAAAGGAAGTTAACGAGGAGGGAAAGTTTTACTCTAGTTTATATATATATATATATATATATATATATATATATATATATATATATATATATACACACACATAAGATCAGGACGGGTTGATGACAGGCACTCAGACTCGTTTTATCAAACTTTCCTATATGATGTGGGTTTACATTGGGATTTAGAAGTCACCAGTCATTCTACTTCAAGGGGATTCTGAGTATTTGATAGTTGGTACGATTTTGAGAATTAATATGGCCGAGTTACTTCGAGTATTAATGACGACCTTGAACTCAAGAATGAGAAATAGTTAGGTAAGTTGGATTGTAATTATGATTGTCTTCTAGATTGCTTATATAACTTCTAAATATGATGTTGCTTGGGCCGCGAAGGAAGTAGAGATTGTATCAACCTTAGGAATATGTGGTGTATTTCTAGCTAATCCTTATAAGAAGGCTTTACCTCAATTTTTTTTTTCAGACGGGTGTTGTAAAGGTTATTGACGATAGAGAAATTAGATGCGATGTCGGGTTATGTGGAAGGAGAGAAGAGAGTAGGTGTACAAGTGAGGATAAAATAACGCAAGGTCGATTCGGTTGCTACAAGAAAGTAAAGGATACGAGGTTGATTATTTTAGACAAAGAGATAGGGTAAAAGTATGAGTAAAGATTTTCAAGTAAAGTTATATCACCAGGGCTCACAGTTAGGACATAGAAAGATATGCTAGGATGACCTACAGATTTAGACATACGAAAAAAGAATATGAGAAACCAGAATTACCCGAGGAAAGTTAGGAGCATATAAGCTTTACAATTAGAATTCTCTGGCTAGCTGGGCAAAAAAGACAGGGCAGATGTATTAAAGCCATAGATTCAGGACAAAATTAAATTGCAACGGGATATCTCACAAGAAAATGTGTTGAAAAGCGATAAAAAGATAAGTCACGAGTGGTTACATCGAGTACTATGTATACCCTTATGGTTGATGATACGACATGTTAAAAATATTGATTGTCTTTGTTTGCCAAAATTGAGGTAGCAAGCGCTACAGAGAGAATCAGGATTGGGTTCTCGAGAATTAAAATCAGATAGCGATAACGCGGCCAAATATGTAAGTACGAGCATTAGGAAAAAGAAGGTTATGATATTAAGTACGAGTATTAGGAAAAAGAAGGTTATGATATCTGAAGGGGAGAGAAACTTGGACACGGAAAACTTATACCCATTAAGGATTAGGTAATATAATTGAGGAAAAGGTTAGGATGAAAGCAGGAAAGCAGACGATATGATCAAATTTAAATAAATCAACGGGAGATAGAGTAATGTTGTACATGACAAGGGATGAACGTGAGGACCCCGAAACCAACCTATACGTTTTCATAACTAGAACCAAGAAGGTTGTAAAGAATGGACAAAGGTGCATATTTAAGAAAAAATAACCAGGTCTTATGAGAGCGACGAGGAAATTTTAAACTCCTGAGATTTAACTAGGAGGATGGATGTGAACCCATGATTGGTATGCCTATTTAAGGGAAGAAAGTACCTCAAGAAGAGATTTTCAGCGTCAAAAGTGATTCGTAGTCGTAGCGAAACACCCCAAAGTTTCCTAATCTAAGAGTAAAGGATGACTAATGGAAACGGGCATTTTACAAGTAAAAGAAACTATAAGGACTAAAGGAAGGAGGAGGTGTTAACGAAATGGTTAAAGGGAATTATGTGGCCGCCAACAACAAAGAGAAGGTTAATGAGTCAGTAGGCTTGCCCAAAGGAAGACAAATGGAAATTATAAGACAATGGTTGTGTGAAAGATGCGATTATGAAGAAAAACCAGAAAATTCGAGATATATATATATATATATATATATATATATATATATATATATATATCTGTGTGTGTGTGTGTGTACATGTTGTAGTAACATAAAGGAAGATGAAGACTCAACGAAAGAAGAAAGGAAATGGTGTACTTGTGAGGATTTCATGATAATAACAAGAACTGACAGAATGCTAGAAGGACTATGATGCATAGTTGTGATACAAACAAGTAGTTAAGGAGAATTACGAGACAAAATAAGCCAAGCCAATGAAAGGACGTGTCGTAGGGAATGGATGGTATGGAATATTAACTTTTAATGGTGTAGTATAGACATAAATCGGAATTGGGAATCTAGAGCGAGGAGAATTTCAAGGATATTAAGAAGATAGTAGTGGAGAAAGACTAGGGCTAAAGGAGTGTGGTATAGTCTAACACTCCATAAGGGGCCTAATGAATTCCGATGTCTCCATTAATTAATTAGCCCAGTGAACTACTAGCTATCAAAGGTAGAAGTGAAAAAACAATAAAGAAGGCATCTGAATTGGATCTGGTATGTATGAGCATTTTGATTTGATACAAGACCTCAACTAGCAGAAAGGAAAATAAGTTAAACCATGCGATGAAAGGAACTCCGGCATTATCAGGAATAGAGGAGTGAAGGATCGTTAAGGTCGGCCAGATGATTATCAAAGACGGTTAATACTCGAAGGTTACTGGTATATGAGAACATCCTCTAAAGGGGGGAAGAACAAATTCAGTTCTAAGATGAACTACAATATTCCCAAGTTCGAAAGAGGGAAATGTACTGGCTTAAGGGAGCCAAAATTTCAAGGTGAACCGATATGTCAAGAATGTGCTAAAGAAAAGTGAGAATGGATTAAATACAGGTATATCATGAGATAAATATGGGAAGGAGAATAAGTTTGGCCAATGCGATACGTTGTATTCCGGACTATGACTCGAATCACTCGCGCTGAAGAAAGTTTAGGTAAATTTAGATATGTAGTAAAGTACTCCAAGGGACAGCAGAAGGAGTGAGAAAGGCCGCATGTGACCAGGGATAAGTATAAGGGACAATCAGGATTACTAAAATAATTTATAGCACTAGAAGAGATGAAAGCTTTAAAAGAGGAATATTTATAGGAAGTTCAATAATCTTAAAAGGAAAGGAAGATAGTGTGCCTATGGAGAGCAAGACAGCAGTACTGCCTGAGACTAGGGAGTACCTCTGTTATGACCCAACTAGAGGGCCATGACGGGCACCGCAGCTATCCTACCGACTACCTCTAAACCTCATAATTATCTCTAGGTGGGCCATAAGCTAGCTCATATGCATCATAAACTGTAAGGACATGTATCACAAAATAATGGCACGTCATTATGCAACCATTAGCAACCGTGCCCATAACAAAAGCCAGCAAGGTAGTATAAATACTATACATCAACATATACTAATAAGACTACGGAATATCTAAATACATCCATTGGTCTACGAGCCTCTATATGTAGAATACAGGAATCCATAAGGACAGGGCAGGACTCTGCCATACCCAAGTTTATGTATAGAAATGAGTAGTACCAATAAGCTGCAGCTCCGGGACAATTGGAGCCTTTCTGAAACTCTGCTGATAGAGCTTCTAAGGTTCAGATCTGTCTACCTGTGGGCATGAACGCAGCGTCCACAAGAAAGGATGTCAGTACGAATAGTGTACTGAGTATGTAAGGCATCAAAAATAACATAAAAAGAGATATGGAACATAACATAAGATAAGATAACCTGCACATCTGATTGCCTCGTATGACAGATACCGTGCATGTTAACTTTATTTTAAACACAACATCATAAATATATACATGTAAACTACCCGGCCATATAGGCACGGTGTTATAATCATTAGCCCGCGTCCGGGGCGTAGGCTACCCACTTCAGTGGTATGTCTGCCCGGCCGCCTATAAGGCGGCGCGGTGTTACTAAAATACATACATATGTATATATCAAGCATGCATGAGAGCCCAATTAAAAGCTACAACTCTATCGGAGTGACGTAAGGTCGGTAACCTCCGATTATATTATGGAACAATTATCATCGCTATATCTCACCTTGAAGGGACAACTGTCATAAGGTGAGATCAACAACAATGAGTAAAATAAAGGACATCATGAAATATACTCAATAATCTCATAATAGCGTTAAAACCATAAGCTTTGGAGTTTCTAGAAATACGATCATCATCATTATCATTATCATCATAAAAGCATACTCATGTTTAACATCATAAGACTTTAAGGATCATGAATCTCTAGCTTTTGGAAATAAGGACATTATGGAAGACATGTATAGATTCACAAGAAAAGAATCATGCCTTTGGAAAAAAAGGGACTAGTCTTAACATACCTTTTTGACCTCTTACTATTTAACGCTTATCCTCCCGAGCTTGTAATCTACATTTGAGAAATTCGTACTGTCGTTAGACTTATTGTCCTAGACTTATGCTAGGCTTTCATATAAAACCACTTCATATCCTGCCGAAAATCGGGCAGCATCTCCCCTGTTTATATGCCTAGCCTGAAATCATAATCCAACTACCAACAACAACAACAACAGCAATACCAACATCAACAACAACATTATCAATACCAATATACTCCATAAAACATCCCTCACGATGTTTTTCAAAGTTCTCAACTAACCAACTCGTTATACGACCATTTAATAACTTTATCTCTGTAAATAAACCTAAATCAATATCTATAAAGGAGGATTCATATCTTACTTCCACTAGAACTGCAATATCTTCACTTTCCACCTCGAGTTCAAGCCAAGACTCACCGCAATACGATTTTATCACCGCAACTATACGCTGTCCGAACCAAAATTCGGGGATTACACTTGATTTGGGCTTAAAATTTGATGATTGGAAGTTAGGGGAAATTTCCAGAATGTTTGGGGTGTTTGGAGAGGTGTTTTGGATGAAAATGAGGGGGTAAGCCCCCTTTTATTAAGTTCTAGAGTCGGGTTGCATCGACCTAGAAATTGCTCAGCGCGTTCGCGCCACCTTGGGCTGCATTCTTGCTGAGTTCTCCCTTAGTCTGCGCATTCGCGTAAGGTAATTCCCAACTCTGGCTGCCCATTTTAAAATGCTCATAACATTTGATCCCGACGTCAGATCGATGCACGGTTTGTTGCATTGGAAACTAGACTTCCCGAACTTCAATTTAGTCTTTAGCTTTGATCCAAAACTTCTCATTTATTAAAAGATATTCTTTCTCCAAGTTAGATCAAAATTGTCGTATGAAATCTTACCCAGCTTTTCTCCAGGGTTTTGAAAACTTAATCTCCTTGACTCACTTGTCCTCCAACCCTTCCATGACCTATTATACGAGTCTAAACCCTTATAATCATAAGATAAGCACATATAATCTCGTATATCTTCTACATTAACTTCGGTGTCCACAATTGAGCAATTAATACCTAACGAATCTGAAGGTACGAGGTGTAACATTCCTCCCCCCTTTGAAACATTCATCCTCGAATGTTAAGCTCTTAGGGATTTCTATAAAAATTTTGCCAGAGTTTCCCCTGTAATTGCACCACTACCTTCCAATCACAACAACAAAAAATATACACTTCCTCACAAGGCTACAACCTCAATGCCCATATTGGCCACACACGACCAAGAAATCATTCAAAGAAGCATTACATACCTGAGGGTGCTGGTGTTTATGTCTGGAACTCTTCTAGGGGTGGAAATAGATGCGGATACTTGAACTTCATATCCTTCTCTACTTCCCAAGTCATTTCCTCTCTGCTATTGTTTCGCCGTAGGACTTTAACTGAAGCTACGTCCTTGGTTCTAAGTCTTCGAACTTGCCTATCTAAAATGGCAATGGGTATTTCTTCATAGGACAATTTCTCGGTAACTTGGACATCATCTACAGGCACAATTCTGGAAGGATCTCCTAGGCACTTCCGGAGCATTGACACATGAAACATTGGGTGGACTGACTCCAAGTCCGAAGGCAGATCTAACTCATAAGCCACTTGGCCTACTTTGCGCACAATCTTGTAAGGCCCGATATATCGAGGACTTAGCTTGCCGCTCTTGCCAAATATCATTACACCTTTCATCGGCGACTTTCAAGAATACCCAATCATTAACTTTAAATTCCAATTCTTGTCCATGATTGTCCGTATAGGATTTTTGATGACTTTGGGTTGTTAATAACCGATCTTACATAAGCTTGATCTTTTGAACTGCTTGCTGGATCAATTCTGGGCCTATTAACTTTGTCTCTCCTTCTTCGAACCATCCAATAGGCGATCTACACTTTCTTCCATATAAAGCTTTATATGGGGCCATCTAAATACTGGAGTGGTAGCTATTAGTATACGCAAATTCAATGAGCGGCAAATAATCGTCCCAATTTCCTCTAAAATCTAGGACACATGACCTTAACATATCTTCATGGGTCAGAATAGTAAGCTGAACTTGTCCATCAGTCTGTGGATGAAATGATGTACTAAGTCTCACTTGTGTTCCCAAACCTTCTTGGAACGACTTCCCAAAATTAGCTGTAAATTGTGTTCCTCTATCAGTAATGATGGATACTAGAATACCATGAAGTTGCACTGTCTCTTTAATATACAGCTTTGCATAGTCCTCTGCCGAATACGTAGTACTGACTGGTAGAAAATGAGCTGACTTCGTGAGTCTATCCACAATCACGCATATAGAGTCGTACTTAGACTAGGAACGAGGAAAGCTTGTAATGAAGTCCATATTAATCACTTTCCACTTCCAAGTTGGAATCTCTATAGCTTGCAGTAATCCTCCAGGTTTTTTATGCTCAGTTTTCACCTATTGACAATTAGGACATTGGGCTACAAACTCCGCTATGTCTTTCTTCATTCCATCCCACCAATATATAGATTTAAGATCATGGTAAATCTTGGTCGCGCCTGGATGAACAGAATAACAAGAATGATGGGCTTCTTCCAAAATCTGTCGACGTAATCCTACAATATCGTAGAACACATAATCTGCCTTGGTACCTGAGAACTCCATCTGCCGGAACCTCAAATGATAACTTCTTTTTCTGAGGAAGTACATGACTGTGATTAACTAACATGGTCCTTATATTGGCTCTTCTTTACCTCCTCTACTAAAGATGACACCGTTGGGTTCTGGACAGTAACTCCCGCACTACCCGAGTCCATTAAGCGAACTCCTAGGCTGGCTAGCTGTTGATGTTCCCAAGCTAACTCCCTCTTTTATGGTTGAACATCACACAAGCTACCTATGGATTTGTGGCTAAGAGCATTGACTACTACATTCACCTTTCCAGGATGATATAAGGTATTCATATCATAGTCCTTCAATAGCTCCAACCTTCGCCTTTGCCGCAAATTCAATTCCTTTTGTTTGAAAATATATTGGAGACTCTTATGATCTGTATAAATATCCATATGAACGCCATATAAATAATGTCTCCACATCTTTAGTGTATGAGTAACCACAGCCAACTCTAGGTCGTGAGTCGGATAGTTTTTCTCGTGTTTCCGCAACTGCCTTGAAACATAGGCAATAACTTTGCCATGTTGCATCAACACACAACCTGGTCCAACACCTAAAGCATCACAATAAATAACATATCCCTCTGATCCCTCTGGAAGTGTCAGCACTGGAGCCAAAGTCAATTTGTCCTTCAGCTCTTGAAAACTGCACTCACAAGCGTCGGTCCACTGGAAATTTGCCGATTTCTGAGTCAACTTTGTCAGTGGTGCCGAAATGGAAGAAAATCCTTCTACAAATCTTCTATAGTAACGGGTCAATCCCAGGAAACTACAGACCTCCGTAGGCATTGTAGGCCTCAGCCAATTCTTCACAACTTCAATCTTCTGGGTATCCACTTGAATATCGTCAGCTGAAATAATATTCCCCAGAAAAGTTATAAAATTTAGCCAAAACTCGCATTTTGAGAACTTGACATACAGTTCCCGAGCGAATTCCAAGAACAGTGCGTAGGTGATCTGGATGCTCTTCCTCCGTTTGAGAATATACCAAAATATCATCGATGAACCCAATCACGAATAAATCTAAGAAAGGCCTGAATACATTATTCATCAAATTCATGAATACCGCTGGGGCGTTAGTCAATCCAAATGAAATTACCCGAAACTCATAATAGCCATATCTAGTTCTGAAGGCTATGTTTGGAATGTCCTCTTCTTTAACCCTCGCTTGGTGGTATCCCAATCTTAGATCTATTTTTGAGAACCACTTGGCACCCTGCAATTGATCGAACAAATTATCAATCCTTGGAAGTGGGTATTTATTCTTTATCGTCACCTTGTTCAATTGCCTGTAATTAATACACATCCTCAAGGAACCATCTTTTTTTCTCATGAACATCGCCGGCGCTCCCCATGGTGATGAATTATCCTAATAAATCCTTTCTTAAGTAGATCTTTCAGTTGCTCCTTTAACTCCTTCAATTCTGCAGGGGCCATTCGATAAGGAGGGATGGATATGGGCTTAGTGTCTAGCAACACATCGATGGTAAAGTCAATCTCCCATTCTGAAGGAAGGCCTGGAAGCTCATCCGGAAACACGTATGGAAATTCATTCCTCTTTTTGGGACAGATTGGAGAGTTGGCAGTTTTGCTTTTAGTGTCTTGAACCCAAACTAAGTGATAAATATAGCCCTTAGCAATCATCTTCCTCACTTTGAGATAGGAAATAAACTTACCTCTCGGGGATGCTATATTACCTTTCCATTCCAAGACTGGCTCTCCTGGAAACCGAAATCAGACCATCTTTGTTCTACAATCAACATTGGCGTAACAGGAGGCCAGCAAATCCATACCCACAATGACGTCAAAATCTAACATTTTCAACTCATGTAAATCAGCCATGGTATGGCTGTTGCAAACTACAACCACATAATTCCTATATACCCGATTAGCTACCACTGGCTCCCCTATAGGTGTAGACAGCTCAAAAGGTTTGATTGGCTTAGGGTTCACCCCGGTACGATTGGCAACATAAGGAGTAATATATGATAAAGTAGAACTCGGATCAATCAATGCATACACATCATGAGAAGATACTGACAATATACCTATGACAAAGTCAGGTGAAGATTCAAGATCCTGCCATCCAGCCAGTGCATATATACGGTTCTGAGGGCCGCTTGGACTGGGTGCTCCTCCTCTGCCTCTATCGCGAGTTACTGGTGCCTGCGAACCTTACCCTAAAGGGTGCATAGATGATGAAGAACCCACTGCTGATCCTGCGGGCTGGGCCCTACCTCTGCCAGCCATCGATGGACAATCACGCATCATATGCTCAATCTGACCACAGGCATAACAGGCATCCGAGCCTAAACGGCACTGTCCCGAATACGACCTACCACATTGATTGCATCGTGGTAAGGGTGATCTCGTCTGGATGGAATCACCTCGATACTGGGACCCTAAAACTCTAGAGCTCTGACCTGGTCCCGAATAAATAGGACGACCAAATCTTTTGCCCACGAATTACAGAGGTGCACTGGCCGCTGATTGGCCTGAAGGACTGGAATACTGCTGTCTTCGAATCCCTCTAAACTCGCTAGTGGCACCGGAATATCTGGCCCTCTTACTATACCTTCTATCATCATCACGCTCGCTCCATTGCGGCTGCTGCTGTTCCTCCAAATTCTTAGGATGGGCCTGAATACGAGCAATACCCATCCCATTCTAAAGCGAGGCTGTCAAGCACTCCTTAATCAAATGTGGCCCCAACCCACTCACGAATCGGTGCACACGGTCTCCCATGTCGGCTACCATGGCTGGGGCATACCTAGCTAAAGAATTAAAGCGGAGACTATATTCCCGAGCACTCATATTGACTTGCCTGAGATTCAAGAACTTTTCAACTCGGGCCAGTCGAACCTTCGGTGGTAAATAATGTCACAAAAAAGCATCCACGAATTCTTGCCATACTGGGAGAGGTGTATTTGCTTCTCGCGAAGACATCCAAGTGTTGTATGATGTGCCATGAAATTATGGCACATTCGATACTTTTTGGCTATAAGTTTTACTTGTTTTTGAGCAAGTCTTGGTCTTTTTGATGTGTTTGTGACATGTTGCAGATATTTAACGTGTTTCGGGAGCAAGTCGTGGAAATGGAGTGAAAAAGATGTTCAAAACAAAAAATTAACTGAAGCCTGAGTTATACGGAGGAACATACGGACCGTAGAATATTCATGGTCCGTAAATTCCATCGTGAATGCTTAACAGAATGGGTCTTTACATGAAGTGGATGTCCGAGCAGAAGTACCGACCGTATAATATTTACGGTCCGTAAAACTCACCGTATGTTGGTTCTAGAAGAGTTGTCAAGACATGAGGATTTACGGGCAAGTTATACGGACCGTATAATATTTACGGTCCGTGAAA